>NC_068439.1:19234091-19474091 GCF_023373465.1 Oncorhynchus keta
ATTGGAACCTGGCAGCTGTAGATTGCATTTCCGTCTCCTTCCACCTCTTCCTGGGGTTTTGTGGAAAAGGATCAGAATTTAGGGAGAGCCGTCTCAAGCCTTGAATAACATAGCATTATAGACCAAGGATGACAGTGGATATGGTATCCTTCCTTTTCTTTCTCTCTCTCTCTCTCTCTCTCTCTCTCTCTCTCTCTCTCTCTCTCTCTCTCTCTCTCTCTCTCTCCCCCTCTCTTTCCCTGTCTCACACTCTCTCCATTTTGTTCCACGTAGTGCGATAGATTTTGCAGGTTATGTGGGTGAACAATAAGGGGAAGAGAGCTCCCACACACCTGACAACAGAGAACACTGAGCCCTACAGTATACAGATGTGTCTGAGCCCTACACTATACAGATGTGTCTGAGCCCTACAGTATACAGATGTGTCTGAGCCCTACAGTATACAGATGTGTCTGAGCCCTACAGTATACAGATGTGTCTGAGCCCTACAGTATACAGATGTGTCTGAGCCCTACACTATACAGATGTGTCTGAGCCCTACACTATACAGATGTGTCTGAGCCCTACAGTATACAGATGTGTCTGAGCCCTACAGTATACAGATGTGTCTGAGCCCTACAGTATACAGATGTGTCTGAGCCCTACACTATACAGATGTGTCTGAGCCCTACACTATACAGATGTGTCTGAGCCCTACAGTATACAGATGTGTCTGAGCCCTACAGTATACAGATGTGTCTGAGCCCTACACTATGCAGATGTGTCTGAGCCCTACACTATACAGATGTGTCTGAGCCCTACAGTATACAGATGTGTTTGAGCCCTACACTATACAGATGTGTCTGAGCCCTACACTATACAGATGTGTCTGAGCCCTACAGTATACAGATGTGTCTGAGCCCTACAGTATACAGATGTGTCTGAGCCCTACAGTATACAGATGTGTCTGAGCCCTACACTATACAGATGTGTCTGAGCCCTACACTATACAGATGTGTCTGAGCCCTACAGTATACAGATGTGTCTGAGCCCTACAGTATACAGATGTGTCTGAGCCCTACAGTATACTGATGTGTCTGAGCCCTACAGTATACAGATGTGTCTGAGCCCTACACTATACAGATGTGTCTGAGCCCTACAGTATACAGATGTGTCTGAGCCCTACAGTATACAGATGTGTCTGAGCCCTACAGTATACAGATGTGTCTGAGCCCTACAGTATACAGATGTGTCTGAGCCCTACACTATACAGATGTGTCTGAGCCCTACACTATACAGATGTGTCTGAGCCCTACAGTATACAGATGTGTCTGAGCCCTACAGTATACAGATGTGTCTGAGCCCTACAGTATACAGATGTGTCTGAGCCCTACACTATACAGATGTGTCTGAGCCCTACACTATACAGATGTGTCTGAGCCCTACAGTATACAGATGTGTCTGAGCCCTACAGTATACAGATGTGTCTGAGCCCTACACTATACAGATGTGTCTGAGCCCTACACTATACAGATGTGTCTGAGCCCTACAGTATACAGATGTGTTTGAGCCCTACACTATACAGATGTGTCTGAGCCCTACACTATACAGATGTGTCTGAGCCCTACAGTATACAGATGTGTCTGAGCCCTACAGTATACAGATGTGTCTGAGCCCTACAGTATACAGATGTGTCTGAGCCCTACAGTATACAGATGTGTCTGAGCCCTACACTATACAGATGTGTCTGAGCCCTACAGTATACAGATGTGTCTGAGCCCTACAGTATACAGATGTGTCTGAGCCCTACAGTATACTGATGTGTCTGAGCCCTACACTATACAGATGTGTCTGAGCCCTACAGTATACAGATGTGTCTGAGCCCTACAGTATACAGATGTGTCTGAGCCCTACAGTATACAGATGTGTCTGAGCCCTACACTATACAGATGTGTCTGAGCCCTACAGTATACAGATGTGTCTGAGCCCTACAGTATACAGATGTGTCTGAGCCCTACAGTATACTGATGTGTCTGAGCCCTACACTATACAGATGTGTCTGAGCCCTACAGTATACAGATGTGTCTGAGCCCTACAGTATACAGATGTGTCTGAGCCCTACAGTATACAGATGTGTCTGAGCCCTACAGTATACCGATGTGTCTGAGCCCTACAGTATACAGATGTGTCTGAGCCCTACAGTATACAGATGTGTCTGAGCCCTACAGTATACAGATGTGTCTGAGCCCTACACTATACAGACGTGTCTGAGCCCTACACTATACAGATGTGTCTGAGCCCTACAGTATACAGATGTGTCTGAGCCCTACAGTATACAGATGTGTCTGAGCCCTACAGTATACAGATGTGTCTGAGCCCTACACTATACAGATGTGTCTGAGCCCTACAGTATACAGATGTGTCTGAGCCCTACACTATACAGATGTGTCTGAGCCCTACAGTATACAGATGTGTCTGAGCCCTACACTATACAGATGTGTCTGAGCCCTACACTATACAGATGTGTCTGAGCCCTACACTATACAGATGTGTCTGATCCCTACACTATACAGATGTGTCTGAGCCCTACACTATACAGATGTGTCTGAGCCCTACAGTATACAGATGTGTCTGGGCCCTACAATATACAGATGTGTCTGAGCCCTACAGTATACAGATGTGTTTGAGCCCTACACTATACAGATGTGTCTGAGCCCTACACTATACAGATGTGTCTGGGCCCTACAATATACAGATGTGTCTGAGCCCTACACTATACAGATGTGTCTGAGCCCTACAGTATACAGATGTGTCTGAGCCCTACACTATACAGATGTGTCTGAGCCCTACAGTATACAGATGTGTCTGAGCCCTACAGTATACAGATGTGTCTGAGCCCTACAGTATACAGATGTGTCTGAGCCCTACACTATACAGATGTGTCTGAGCCCTACAGTATACAGATGTGTCTGAGCCCTACACTATACAGATGTGTCTGAGCCCTACAGTATACAGATGTGTCTGAGCCCTACAGTATACAGATGTGTCTGAGCCCTACAGTATACAGATGTGTCTGAGCCCTACACTATACAGATGTGTCTGAGCCCTACACTATACAGATGTGTCTGAGCCCTACAGTATACAGATGTGTCTGAGCCCTACAGTATACAGATGTGTCTGAGCCCTACAGTATACTGATGTGTCTGAGCCCTACAGTATACAGATGTGTCTGAGCCCTACACTATACAGATGTGTCTGAGCCCTACAGTATACAGATGTGTCTGAGCCCTACAGTATACAGATGTGTCTGAGCCCTACAGTATACAGATGTGTCTGAGCCCTACAGTATACAGATGTGTCTGAGCCCTACACTATACAGATGTGTCTGAGCCCTACACTATACAGATGTGTCTGAGCCCTACAGTATACAGATGTGTCTGAGCCCTACAGTATACAGATGTGTCTGAGCCCTACAGTATACAGATGTGTCTGAGCCCTACACTATACAGATGTGTCTGAGCCCTACACTATACAGATGTGTCTGAGCCCTACAGTATACAGATGTGTCTGAGCCCTACAGTATACAGATGTGTCTGAGCCCT
Source organism: Oncorhynchus keta (assembly GCF_023373465.1). NCBI lineage: Eukaryota > Metazoa > Chordata > Actinopteri > Salmoniformes > Salmonidae > Oncorhynchus > Oncorhynchus keta. The sequence goes on from NC_068439.1 coordinate 19,237,673, forward strand.
ACACTATACAGATGTGTCTGAGCCCTACACTATACAGATGTGTCTGAGCCCTACAGTATACAGATGTGTTTGAGCCCTACACTATACAGATGTGTCTGAGCCCTACACTATACAGATGTGTCTGAGCCCTACAGTATACAGATGTGTCTGAGCCCTACAGTATACAGATGTGTCTGAGCCCTACAGTATACAGATGTGTCTGAGCCCTACAGTATACAGATGTGTCTGAGCCCTACACTATACAGATGTGTCTGAGCCCTACAGTATACAGATGTGTCTGAGCCCTACAGTATACAGATGTGTCTGAGCCCTACAGTATACTGATGTGTCTGAGCCCTACACTATACAGATGTGTCTGAGCCCTACAGTATACAGATGTGTCTGAGCCCTACAGTATACAGATGTGTCTGAGCCCTACAGTATACAGATGTGTCTGAGCCCTACACTATACAGATGTGTCTGAGCCCTACAGTATACAGATGTGTCTGAGCCCTACAGTATACAGATGTGTCTGAGCCCTACAGTATACTGATGTGTCTGAGCCCTACACTATACAGATGTGTCTGAGCCCTACAGTATACAGATGTGTCTGAGCCCTACAGTATACAGATGTGTCTGAGCCCTACAGTATACAGATGTGTCTGAGCCCTACAGTATACCGATGTGTCTGAGCCCTACAGTATACAGATGTGTCTGAGCCCTACAGTATACAGATGTGTCTGAGCCCTACAGTATACAGATGTGTCTGAGCCCTACACTATACAGACGTGTCTGAGCCCTACACTATACAGATGTGTCTGAGCCCTACAGTATACAGATGTGTCTGAGCCCTACAGTATACAGATGTGTCTGAGCCCTACAGTATACAGATGTGTCTGAGCCCTACACTATACAGATGTGTCTGAGCCCTACAGTATACAGATGTGTCTGAGCCCTACACTATACAGATGTGTCTGAGCCCTACAGTATACAGATGTGTCTGAGCCCTACACTATACAGATGTGTCTGAGCCCTACACTATACAGATGTGTCTGAGCCCTACACTATACAGATGTGTCTGATCCCTACACTATACAGATGTGTCTGAGCCCTACACTATACAGATGTGTCTGAGCCCTACAGTATACAGATGTGTCTGGGCCCTACAATATACAGATGTGTCTGAGCCCTACACTATACAGATGTGTCTGAGCCCTACACTATACAGATGTGTCTGAGCCCTACACTATACAGATGTGTCTGAGCCCTACACTATACAGATGTGTCTGGGCCCTACAATATACAGATGTGTCTGAGCCCTACACTATACAGATGTGTCTGAGCCCTACACTATACACACTTAGGAACAGAACAAATCCAAAGCTCTCCTATTACTATTCTTTTCTTGTTTTTCAGGGCCAGATGTGTTTCTACTTTTCTCCTCGTTCCCCCTATGCAGGCCTCTGTGATTCATTTTCCACAGACATCTAAAAGCCCCAAAAAGGCCTCCCCTCCCCTATCACCTCTACCTCAACACCCTCTTCCCCACCCTCAGAGCGATCGCTTCCACCCCTCCTGGACTGTGTCAGCCTGCTGCATGTCAGCCTCTGGAAAAAACAGAGCAGAGTAAAGGAATGGAGAGGAATTGAATCCTGTGGCCTGGATGTAAGAGGAGAAGATCCTGGTTGTGACTCCTCTCCTCCCATCATCATCCCCCTTCCTCTCCCCATGGTCTCTACCCCTGTGGTCAGAGTCCAGGCTGGAGGCTGTGGACTGAACTACTTGGGCAGTGTTAGAGGGGTTTATTGGATCCTATCCCTGGCCTGGGGGAAAAGCCATTGCAGGGGGAAGTGATGGAGACGGAGGGGGTGGAGAGATGGCTTCTGTTTCATGGGTGAAATAATTTCACTGACGAAACGAAGGGAGTGAAAGACTTTGGTATCTCTTACCCATCTAATCTACAATCTCTCTTCCACCCTTCTTCAGTTCTCCCTCCCTCTCCTGCCCTTCCATACTCCTCTCCTCTCCCACCCTTTCATATCCCTCCCTCTCCTCTCCCACCCTTCCATACCCCTCCCTAACCCACCCTTCCATACCACTCCCTCTCCTCTCCTCTCTCACCCGTCCATACCCCTCCCTCTCCCACCCTTCCATACCCCTCTCTCGTCTCTTCTCCTCTCCCACCCTTCCATACTCCTCTCCTTTCCTCTCTCACCTTTCCATACCCCTCTCTCTCCTCTCCTCTCTAACCCTTCCAAACCCCTCTCCTCTCCTCTCCTCTCCTCTCCTCTCCTCTCCCTCTCCTCTCCTCTCCTCTCCTCTCCTCTCTCTCCTCTCCTCTCCTCTCCTCTCCTCTCCTCTCCTCTCCTCTCCTCTCCCACCCTTCCATACCTCTCTCTCTCCTCTCTCACTTTTACATACCCCTCTCTCTCCTCTCCCACCCTTCAATACCCCTCTCTCTCCTCTCTCTCCTCTCCCACCCTTCCATACCTCTCTCTCTCCTCTCCTCTCCCCTCCCACCCTTCCATATCCTTCCTCTCCTCTCTTCTTTCACCCTCCAAACCCCTACTCTCCTCTCCTCTCTCACCCTTCCATACCCCTCCCTCTCCTCCTCTCCCACCCTTCCATACCCCTCCTCTCCCTCCTCTCCCACCCTTCCATACCCCTCCCTCTCCTCCTCTCCCACTCTTCCATACCCCTCCCTCTCTCACCCTTCCATACCCCTCCTCTCCTCTCCTCTCCCACCCTTCCATACCCCCTCTCTCCTCTCCCACCCTGCCATACCCCTCCCCTCTCACCCTTCCATACCCCTCCTCTTCTCTCCTCTCCCACCCTTCCATACCCCCTCTCTCCTCTCCCACCCTGCCATACCCCTCCCCTCTCACCCTTCCATACCCCTCCTCTTCTCTCCTCTCCCACCCTTCCATACCCCCTCTCTCCTCTCCCACCCTTCCATACCCGTCTCTCTCCTCTCTTCTCCTCTCCCACCCTTCCGTACTCCTCCTTCTCATACGGCCTATAACACTCCTCCCATTTCCACCTAATCCTTCTTTCTCTTGCACTTTCTCTCCTTTTCCCACCTCTCAGAAAATATGATAAAAGCTCAACGCCATTGGAAGAGAGGTTTACTGGTTGAAATCTTGACCCTATTGGCTTCTTCTGAAATCTCACATATCTCCAACCTGTCAAAGATAATAAGTCCAGAACATCTAATATTACGTGTGACATGTACATACTGTATTACATTTAGGAGGTGGGAAAACATAACATACATTGAAAGAGGGGAGGAACGCGTTCCCTAAAAGTGGTTTGGATTAATAAAGCTCTAACAACACTTTCAAAATACTGATAGACTCAATTTTGTAAAGCAGACATATTTGTCACTCGAGTCATACAGTGTTGCCATGCCCCCCAGGCCTCCAGGGTAGACTACATGATCCAGAGACCCAGTTCTGTCCTGGACCGGGCACACCTGTAAATTACACATCTTGAGTGAGAGTATGGCTGACCTGCTATTTATGGGCACGTGAGACATAATTGCATGCTGAGAGAACCCCACCATTTTGGTGGTAATAAACATGTACATTGGAAGGTTGGTTGAGGAGAAGTCTATTTCTGTCTTCTCCTTCACGAGTTCAAAGCAGCGATGCATGGGGGGGCATTTTTACGGTCTTTAATATGACTCGACTAGGAATTGAACCCCCAACCTTTTAATCTCAGGGCGGACACTATAGCCACAAGGCCACTTATTTATCCGTAAACAGGAAACTCTGCTTGGCAGGCAAGCAGGCAGGCAGGCAGGCAGGCAGGCAGAAAGGCAGGCAGGCAGGCATGGGCAAGCAGAGCAGTGATATATTCAGGCTGTAAAGACTAACCACCAGAGAGCTCTAGTCAGTTCAGTAGAGCTGTGTTCATTAGCACACATAAACATCTCTGCTGTGCAGACAATAGCAATGGTACTATATAGTCAGAATTAACATTCTAGTAAATGTCATTCTATGATTGAATCATCATATATACTGGCTTAAAGTCAATCATTCAGAATACTTAAATCTCGAAAGAAAACAAACCTTGAGAGACATGTCACAGTATTACATAGCATATAATAACATACAGATGAACATATTATATGCATAACGAGTAGGAAAGAGTACTGAATACAATAGCCTATATAAATACACCTATGATTACTATGTCTAAAAGCTGTGTAAATACAGCAGGCCTACACTCTATTCGAGGTGATTATACTGTACATGTACACAACGCTCCTCCACTACCTCACATAACCCCACCGTCCTCTCACCCTCTCCAAAGACTACACTGAAAAAACATCTAGCCACGTTGTCTCTCTTACTCTCACTCTCCTCCGTGTCTCTCTCTCTCTTTTCTGACTCTTCCTCATTCTCTCGATCCCCGTTTCCCTCAGTTTGTCTTCTTCTTTTCCCTTTCCCTTGCTGTGTAGTCCAGCTCTTCTGTGTAGTACAGATCTTCTGTGTAGTCCAACCTTTCTGTGTCGTCCAGCCCTTCTGTGTAGTCCAGACCTTTCTGTGTCGTCCAGCCCTTCTGTGTAGTCCAGCTCTTCTGTGTAGTCCAGATCTTCTGTGTAGTCCAGCCCTTCTGTGTAGTCCAGCCCTTCTGTGTAGTCCAGCCCTTCTGTGTAGTCCAACCCTTCTGTGTAGTCCAGCCCTTCTGTGTAGTCCAGACCTTCTGTGTAGTCCAGCCCTTCTGTGTAGTCCAGCCCTTCTGTGTAGTCCAACCCTTCTGTGTAGTCCAGCCCTTCTGTGTAGTCCAGCCCTTGCTGTGTAGTCCAGCCCTTCTGTGTAGTCCAGCCCTTCTGTGTAGTCCAGCCCTTGCTGTGTAGTCCAGACCTTTCTGTGTTGTCCGGCCCTTCTGTGTAGTCCAGCCATTCTGTGTAGTTCAGACCTTTGGTGTAGTCCAGCTCTATTGTGTAGTCCAGCCCTTCCTGTGTAGTCCATCCCTTGCTGCAGTGGGAGGTGTATGATGTGGTTGTTGCAGGGATGAAGGGAGGGTCAGTGTAACTGAGTTGTTTCCTGTGTGCAGTACAACTTAAATGCCATCTTGGAAACCACAGTGCTCCGGCTGCATGAAGGTCACTGACAGGACCTACAGCCAAACTGCCCTAGTGGAGTGACACAACTTGGATAAAGAAATTAAAGTCACACATCTCACTTTTGCTGTAGGTACTAGACCAGTGTTTCCAAGCCCTGGTCGCCCAGTACCCCCAACAGCCCTGGTCCTCCACTACCCCCAACAGCCCTGGTCCTCCAGTACACCCAACAGCCCAGCCTTGGTCCTCCATTACCCCCAACAGCCCAGCCCTGGTCCTCCAGTACCCCCAACAGTACACAGTTTAGTTGTAGCCCTTGACAAACACACCTGGTTCAGCTCATTGAGGGCTTGATGATTAGATGACAAGTTGAATCAGGGTGCTTGTCCAGAGTTAAAGTAAAAATGTGTACTGTTCGGGATACTCGAGGACCAGTGTTGGAAAACATTGTACTAGACTATAGTCACAGGTCCTTCGACTCCTTGCTTCACTGTCATATGAGACTTCTACAAGGTAAAATGGCACCTTCACCTGTTCCCATGTCGAGTCTTCACATTCTCTCTAAAGAGACATTTAAATAGTTGATATACTCATACTCTGTAAGATGTACATGCACACCATCCTTGACTGGGGCCACCAACAAAAACAGAAACCATGCAGCAAATGCATCCCAAAATAGTACAAATAGCGTTTTGTGTGGTTATTTAACCTTTACATAACGAGGATCTCACAGTGAGATCAGAAGACCTCTTTCACGTGAGCTCTGACACATATAACACTGCACCTACTATATGTTGTGCATACAGCCTGTATGTGAAATGAATGTGCACGGACAGTATATGGCCAATCTTTTCCACTGCCTTCCATTGTGGCTGGTTTTTCTTCGTACAATATGGTTGCTGTTTTGTCCAAACTTGTCTACATACCTGTGCAGTCAGAAATATAGCAACGGCCTGAAGGCTTCTGTAGGTCACATAATATATTTAAGTACCTGCTTGGATAAAATATCCAACATTTTATTTTTAGTAAATAACTCAAATGTTTAGAGGTCACCTATTTTATGGTGTTTGTTTTAAGTCACAATAGAACTCTACTTTTACTATCCTAATCTTTAGTGTTTGAGAACTATTAGAGTTTCCTAGCTCACCTGTATTCTGCTCTTCTGTTTAATCATATGTTGCACTTTCTCTGTGCAAATAAATAGATTCAGCTTATGAAACATGGTGCATTTTTGTGTGATTTGCTCACCTAAGAGCGCTGAGATATTGCCTGAAAAACATCAGTAAGCCTGAGGGGACAGCTTCATCCTTTCTTTTCTTTCCATTGTTGAATTCATTTGCTCTGTGTAACTATCTATTGCAGCATGCTCTTCAATATTCTGTGCTAATGACCCCTGAAAAGGGAAAGTTGAAAGATTTCTGAAGCAACAATGAAGAAACATATGAAAGCAGGGTCGTACACAGACCTGTTGGGAGGCAGGTACTCAAACCCAAAAAAAGGGCACCCCAAAAATATTTTTATGCAAACGTGGTCACAGACTCATTGGGCAATTCTGACTTTTATTAGACTTTATTTAGTTCCATAGAAGCAATAGATGGCCATATCTTAATGGCTAATTCAATTAAACGCATTGAACAATAATTTAACAACGACTTAAATGTTTTTACCCAAAACAAAAGGGTACTTTAGGGAATGAAAGGGAATGAGGCATGTGCTCTGCTGAGGTCAGGGGTTGAACCCCATCTGTGCACGTGCCTGCATGAAAGCAACTCAGAGAAAACTTTCAGCAAGTATTTTTTAATTTATGTCAAATATATAATAATGCTTGTAAATCTTTTCCAGGGTCATGAAAACATGATGGAATGGAACCTAACCTAAAGCATGCTTAAACATGGGTACGGTTGTACGCAAGTGCAGCCATTTTGTAAAAACATACTCAGCTGTGAAAAACAACAGAAGCTTAGCAACAGAATCTTAGCAACAGAAGCTTGGTAAGTACAGTACAATATCTAGATGGATATCTGTACGAAAGAATGCTACAACTAAGGTTGCAGACACCTAAACAGTATGCACACTGCTTATGACTAAAAACCTCAAGCCTTTGGCACCAGTCTGAGAAACGTGAAGCATTCTCAAATCCACAGCTTATTCTTGGACCGTCCCAAACAATTTCATCAGACAAAAAAAAAAAGAGATTGGGGAAAGTGAACAGTTTCTATAAACAGAGAGGATAAGAGGTAGACAATTACAGAAACAATGAAAGAAAATCACCAAACAGTGCCTCAGAAGAGTGAGAAACAAAGACTTTTGACATTACTCTGTCAACAAAGGGCTTTTGTGCTAGACTATTATAGTACTTGCGCAGCACTTCCATATGAAGTTCTCCCTCAAATGACAAGTTGGCTTTGCCCGTTATGTGACTAAAGACCTAAGACCTATAGCTACAACCTTAGGAAAAAACAGTAGCTGTGTATATTTGTGTGTGTGTTGACTGTGTTGTTTAATTAGTCCCTTCTCCTATCCAGAGCTATGATTCCAGCCAGGCAGAGCAGAAAGGTGAAAGATTTTGTGTCAGGAGGCAGATAGGGCAAGGCAGGACCAGGTAGGCAGGACCAGGTAGGCAGCTCCATGTAGGCAGCTCCAGGTAGGCAGCTCCAGGTAGGCAGAGCCAGGTAGGCAGAGCCAGGCAGGGAGAGCCAGGTAGGCAGAGCCAGGCAGGCACACAGGATCAGGTAGGCAGAGCCAGGTAGACAGAGCCAGGTAGGCAGGACCAGGTAAGCAGGGCCAGGAAGGCAGTGCCAGGCAGGCAGGCAGGGCCAGGTAGGCAGAGCCAGGCAGGGAGAGCCAGGTAGGCAGAGCCAGGCAGGCACGCAGGATCAGGTAGGCAGAGCCAGGTAGACAGAGCCAGGTAGGCAGGACCAGGTAAGCAGAGCCAGGAAGGCAGTGCCAGGCAGGCAGGCAGGGCCAGGTAGGCAGAGCCAGGCAGGGAGAGCCAGGTAGGCAGAGCCAGGCAGGACCAGGTAGGCAGAGCCAGGTAGGCAGGACCATGTAGGCAGAGCCAGGTAGGCAGGGCCAGGTAGGCAGAGCCAGGTAGGCAGGGCCAGGTAGGCAAAGCCAGGCAGGGAGAGCCAGGAAGGCAGAGCCAGATAGGCAGGGCCAGGCATAGCCAGGGCAAAGTAGGCAGAGCTAGGTAGGCAGAGCCAGGTACGTAGAGCCAGGTAGGAAGAGCCAGGTAGGCAGAGCCATGCAGGCAGAGCCAGGTAGGGAGAGCCAGGTAGGCAGAGCCAGGTAGGCAGAGCCATGCAGGCAGAGCCAGGTAGGCAGCAGGGCCAGGTAGGCAGAGCCAGGCAGGGAGAGCCAGGAAGGCAGAGCCAGGTAGGCAGGGCCAGGCATAGCCAGGGCAAAGTAGGCAGAGCCAGGTAGGCAGAGCCAGGTAGGCAGGGCCAGGCATAGCCAGGGCAAAGTAGGCAGAGCCAGGTAGGCAGATCCAGGTAGGTAGAGCCAGATAGGCAGAGCCAGGAAGGCAGGCAGGGCCAGGTAGGCAGAGCCAGGCAGGGAGAGCCAGGTAGGCAGAGCCAGGCAGGCAGAGCCAGGTAGGCAGGCAGGGCCAGGTAGGCAGGCAGGGCCAGGTAGGCAGATTCAGGCAGGGAGAGCCAGGAAGACAGAGCCAGGTAGGCAGGGCCAGGCTTGGCCAGGGCAAGGTAGGCAGAGCCAGGTAGGCAGAGCCAGGTAGGCAGGGCCAGGCATAGCCAGGGAAAATTAGGCAGAGCCAGGCAGGCAGGACCAGGTAGGCAGAGCCAGGTAGACAGAGACAGGTAGGCAGGACCATGTAGGCAGAGCAAGGTAGGCAGAGCCAGGTAGGTAGAGCCAGGGCCAGGCAGGCAGGGACAGGTAGGTAGAGCCAGGGCCAGGCAGGGACAGGTAGGCAGAGCCAGGGCCAGGCAGGGACAGGTAGGTAGAGCCAGGGCCAGGCAGGCAGGGACAGGTAGGTAGAGCCAGGGCCAGGCAGGCAGGGACAGGCAGGGTCTGCATCTCAGACTCCATGAGTGAGAGAGCAGCCTCCTCTTCTGGTTAAAAATCCAATAAACAAGAGAAAGAAGAAAACACAGCAGAATGATCTCCATTATTTGAACATGTTGTATATTGTTATATATTTACTGTGTGTGGAAGGAATGACAGAAGTCCAATTGATCTCAGTCAAATTTCAGTCAAGTAAGTGTCCGTCCAAATCTTTTTTCGATAAACACAACAGAAGAACCAATATCATGTTGATGAGTAATCAAAGTAAGTCTAATTGACTTATCGTTTGTATCCTATGTTTCTGTCTGCTTTCTGTAACCACTCTCCACGTTAAAGTTTAGATTGTCATGGTCATGATAGACTTTTGAAGACACGTCAGCAGCATATTATGTTCCACACGGTGGCGCTACACGACCGCTAACACCATTCCCTCGAACAGGATCTGGTACTGTTAAAAATGGAAAGGAGTATGGATGACCCGTCTTTATCTAACGTCTCAGGAAGCTGCCCAGTCAAATGACGGGAGGTGGCAGACTTTGAATGTTTGGTATCAACACAAATCATTTGCCTTGTTCTCTCCATATCCTGTGACATAGCAATACAGCCCTATCTTCACCTCAGAATGCCCTTAGTGTTGTATTAGTCAGTGTGGCTACAGTAAGGCAAGTACAATCAACATCCTAGTGTATAACCTATAAATGACCTTTGACCTTTGACCTGAAGAATCTGGATGATCCCGTTGGCTATTCTACGATCCCGGCTGTGAAGTCCAGTTGGCTGATGTCTTTATATATTCCCCAGAGACGGACCCAAACACACAAAACACATCTGTGTGTGTGTGTTTGTATACAGTGCATTCGGAAAGTATTCAGACCCCTTGACCTTTTCCACATTTTGTTACGTTACAGCCTTATTCTAAAATTGATTAAATAAAATGTTTTCCTCAACAATCAACACACAATACTCCATAATGACGAAGCAAAAACAGGTTTTTATAATTGTTATTTTATTCAAAATAAAAAACACAATCTAACTTTGTGAAACGCCACGTGATATGTATTTTCTACGAGTTATGTTCACCAAGGATGACAAAAACCTCTAGACTGGTTAAATAGACCCTAAACCTATTTAGAACTGGACTGGAGAGGTAAATCTACCTCTCCAGTCTGTCCAGAAGGACATCATGGTCAACAGTGTTGAATGCAGCACTTAAATCTAAGAGTACAAGGACAGAGAGCTGTTTGGCATCTGTGTTGGCTCTAAGATCCTTTATCATCTTAACTAAGGGTGTCTGTGCTGTGGTGGGAATCTAGATCATTTTTCTTCAGAAGGGGTTTCACCATAGCAGTTTTTAGTGCAGTGGGGAAAGTGTCTGTGAACAGAGAGTGATTAACAATAGCTTGCACTTCTTCAGATATGGAATTAAAAACTGTTTTGAAGAAGGTGGTGGGGATAGGATCGAGAAGGCAGGCAGAAGGCTTAAATTGTGATATTACTTTCCTGAGCATGTCTGTGTCAACCAGGGAACATAAATCCATAGTGCCTTTGCGTGGTAAGCTAGGGCACACAATCATCAAACTTCTCATCAGGTCTTGCTTGACTGATTTCCAGCCTAATGTTCCAGCCTAATCTTATCTCTGAAATATGCCGCAAACTCATCAGATTCAGAAGTGGAGGAAATTTCACATAGGTTTGTGCTGGTAGGATTTATCAGGCCATCAATGGTTGTGAAGAGCACTCTCAAATTATTTGGAATAATAGTGATCAAGTTAGAAAAATGAGCCCGTCTGGCATTTCTAATTGCCGCGTTATTCAGTGCATTCGGAAAGTATTCAGTCCCCACACAAAATAAAAAACATCAATACCTTATTTACATAAGTATTCAGAAGATTTGCTATGAGACTCGAAATTGAGCTCAGGTGCATATTGTTCCATTGATCATCCTTGAGATGTTTCTACAACTTGATTGGAGTCCACCCGTGGTAAATTAAATCGATTTGACATGATTTGGAAAGGCACACATCTGTCAACATAAGGTCCAACAGTTGATAGTGCATGTCAGAGCAAAAACCAAGCCATGAGGTCAAAGGAATTGTCCGTAGAGCTCAGAGGCAGGATTGTGACGAGGCACAGATCTGGGGAAGAGTACCAAAAAAATGTCTGCAGCATTGAAGGTACCCAAGAACACGGTGGCCTCCATCATTCTTAAATGGAAGAAGTTTGGAACCACCAAGACTCTTCTTAGAGCTGGCTGCCCGGTCAAACTGAGCAATTCGGGGAGAAGGGCTTTGGTCAGGGAGTTGGCCAAGAACCCTATGGTCACTCTGAGTTCCTCTGTGGAGATGGGAGAACCTTCCAGAAGAACAACCATCTATCTCTGCAGCAGTCCACCAATCAGGCCTTTATGGTAGCGTGACCAGATGGTAGCCATTCTTTAGTAAAAGACACATGACAGCCCACTTGGAGTTTGCCAAAAGGCACCGAAAGAGCTCTCAGACCATGGGAAACAATTTTGTCTGGTTTGGTGAAACAAAGACTCTTTGGCCTGAATGCCAAGCGTCACATCTAGAGAAAACCTTGCACCACCCCTACTGTGAAGCATGGTGGTGGCAGCATCATGTTGTGGGGATGTTTTTCAGCGGCAGAGATTAGGTGACTAGTCAGGAGAGGGAGAAATTAATGAAGCAAAGTACAGAGAGATCCCTTGTTGAAAACCTGCTCCAGAGCGCTCAGGACTTTAGACTGGGGCCAAGGTTAGCCTTCCAACAGGACAACGACCCTAAGCACTGTTGGGTGGTCCTTTGCATGGGGTGATGTACGTTTCCTTTAACAATCAGTCTTCCAGATAGATGACACAGAAACCTTGGTATAAAACTCTTTAGTAATAAAATGCAATTGCAGACAGAGATTCACATACAGAATACCTCAGTAGTCTATAGTAAAGATCTGTGTGGTGAAACAGGAGACAACGCTCCTTATACTAGTTGGTGTGGACAACCTACCGTCCATCATATCTTAACATTGTTGCACTGGATTAGATACAAAGTATGTAAGATGAGAAAAACATGTCTAGACTGTGGTTTCTCACTCTACTATCTCATCCTTGAGGCTGCGTGACTATCAGCAGGTGCAGACCATTCTCAGTCTGAGAACTAAAGCAGTACATCTCCATTTACCTAGTACTTTTCCGTCATTGCGCATTGCAAGTATACAAAGGTTATCACATATATACAGTAATCATGGCACTGGTGTAAAAGCATTGATGAGTATATATTGAGTGTATATTGAGTATATATATTTTTTTATCCATTTTTAATTAATGCTGTAAAGTAACAAAATGTGGAAAAAGTCAAGGGGTCTGAATACTTTCCGAATGCACTGTATATACTGCAGAGATGGACCCAGTAGCAGTGCGTGGTTAAAATCACTGGGGAAGCAAAGCCAAATCAAAAAAAGCCATATTATAACTTGTGTTGTGATAATTGCATTGTTTGCTTTATAAGCTGTTAGTTCATATGCCTTGTGACTGTGATATTTTGGCCCAACACCAAGATAAGACACAGTAGCAGAATAAATTCAACCACACCGTTATTTAATCTCAGAACCGGAGAGCAACATCTGTCCAGCATTTAACAAACAGTTACATTTCCTACAGCAGGGTCAAGCAAGTTAAACAACTATTGATTTAAAACCACAGAGAGTTACCGCAAGTCACGAAGAAAACTACCATGGACTGCCACATCATATTTAGCTGATGTTGATTGGACTAAATAATGGCGGCAGCTCCTGTGATTTGAGTGTGTGTGTGTGTGTGTGTGTGTGTGTGTGTGTGTGTGTGTGTGTGTGTGTGTGTGTGTGTGTGTGTGTGTGTGTGTGTGTGTGTGTGTGTGTGTGTGTGCGCGCGTGGCATGGGTGTGTGTGCATGTGCATCAAAGGTGGACAATGACTGACATTAGTTTATCGTGAAAGGCCATCTTGATTGAGGCGTGTTAAGACCGTGGGTGATTCCTTGACTCTGAGCTCCTTTTTATTAGATGCCCTTGGTGCATCAAGACCCTCTGTCAGTTACACAATCCTGCTTCAAGACATGTGCTTTTTCTTTGTCCTCAGTTGAACACGTCTTGGTGTTATCTCTACAATATTCACCTAGCCTAACACTAGTCTCCTTGGCCAGACACAGCGCTCTGCAGCTCTGCAGCCTAACACTAGTCTCCTTGGCCAGACACAGCGCTCTGCAGCTCTGCAGCCTAACACTAGTCTCCTTGGCCAGACACAGCGCTCTGCAGCTCTGCAGCCTAACACTAGTCTCCTTGGCCAGACACAGCGCTCTGCAGCTCTGCAGCTCTGCAGCCTAACACTAGTCTCCTTGGCCAGACACAGCGCTCTGCAGCTCTGCAGCCTAACACTAGTCTCCTTGGCCAGACTCAGCGCTCTGCAGCTCTGCAGCCTAACACTAGTCTCCTTGGCCAGACACAGCGCTCTGCAGCTCTGCAGCCTAACACTAGTCTCCTTGGCCAGACACAGCGCTCTGCAGCTCTGCAGCCTAACACTAGTCTCCTTGGCCAGACACAGCGCTCTGCAGCTCTGCAGCCTAACACTAGTCTCCTTGGCCAGACACAGCGCTCTGCAGCTCTGCAGCCTAACACTAGTCTCCTTGGCCAGACACAGCGCTCTGCAGCTCTGCAGCCTAACACTAGTCTCCTTGGCCAGACACAGCGCTCTGCAGCTCTGCAGCCTAACACTAGTCTCCTTGGCCAGACACAGCGCTCTGCAGCTCTGCAGCCCAACACTAGTCTCCTTGGCCAGACTCAGCGCTCTGCAGCTCTGCAGCCTAACACTAGTCTCCTTGGCCAGACTCAGCGCTCTGCAGCTCTGCAGCCTAACACTAGTCTCCTTGGCCAGACTCAGCGCTCTGCAGCTCTGCAGCCTAACACTAGTCTGCTTGGCCAGACACAGCGCTCTGCAGCTCTGCAGCCCAACACTATCTTTCTGTATGTAATACAGTCAAACCAGGACACGGCAAACTCCTATTTCCAAGTTTGATTGAATAGAAGCGTCCATATCCACTTATCAGGGACATGATCCAGCTGGGCTACCCCCCACCCACCCCCCCTACTGTTGAAATATTACTGAAAGGCTACAGATATACTGTTGAAATATTACTGAAAGGCTACAGATATACTGTTGAAATATTACTGAAAGGCTACAGATATACTGTTGAAATATTACTGAAAGGCTACAGATATACTGTTGAAATATTACTGAAAGGCTACAGATATACTGTTGAAATATTACTGAAAGGCTACAGATATACTGTTGAAATATTACTGAAAGGCTACAGATATACTGTTGAAATATTACTGAAAGGCTACAGATATACTGTTGAAATATTACTGAAAGGCTACAGATATACTGTTGACATATTACTGAAAGGCTACAGATATACTGTTGAAATATTACTGAAAGGCTACAGATATACTGTTGAAATATTACTGAAAGGCTACAGATATACTGTTGAAATATTACTGAAAGGCTACAGATATACTGTTGAAATATTACTGAAAGGCTACAGATATACTGTTGAAATATTACTGAAAGGCTACAGATATACTGTTGAAATATTACTGAAAGGCTACAGATATACTGTTGAAATATTACTGAAAGGCTACAGATATACTGTTGACATATTACTGAAAGGCTACAGATATACTGTTGAAATATTACTGAAAGGCTACAGATATACTGTTGAAATATTACTGAAAGGCTACAGATATACTGTTGAAATATTACTGAAAGGCTACAGATATACTGTTGAAATATTACTGAAAGGCTACAGATATACTGTTGAAATATTACTGAAAGGCTACAGATATACTGTTGAAATATTACTGAAAGGCTACAGATATACTGTTGAAATATTACTGAAAGGCTACAGATATACTGTTGAAATATTACTGAAAGGCTACAGATATACTGTTGACATATTACTGAAAGGCTACAGATATACTGTTGAAATATTACTGAAAGGCTACAGATATACTGTTGAAATATTACTGAAAGGCTACAGATATACTGTTGAAATATTACTGAAAGGCTACAGATATACTGTTGAAATATTACTGAAAGGCTACAGATATACTGTTGAAATATTACTGAAAGGCTACAGATATACTGTTGAAATATTACTGAAAGGCTACAGATATCGTCACACCCTGATCTGTTTCACCTGTCTTTGTGATTGTCTCCACCCTCCTCCAGGTGTCGCCCATCTTCCGCAATTATCCCCTGTGTATTTATACCTGTTTTCTCTTGTTTGCCTGTTGCCAGTTCGTCTTGTTTGTCAAGTCAACCAGCATTTTTGTGTCTCAGCTCCTGCTTTTCACAGTCTCTCTTTTTCTCGCCCTCCTGGTTTTGACCCTTGCCTGCCCTGACTCTGAGCACGCCTGCCTGACCACTCTGCCTGCCCCTGACCCTGAGCCTGCCTGCCGACCTGTACCTTTGCCCCACCTCTGGATTATTGACCTCTGCCTACCCTGACCCTGAGCCTGCCTGCTGACCTGTACCTTTGCCCCACCTCTGGATTATTGACCTCTGCCTACCCTGACCCTGAGCCTGCCTGCCGACCTGTACCTTTGCCCCACCTCTGGATTATTGACCTCTGCCTACCCTGACCCTGAGCCTGCCTGCCGACCTGTACCTTTGCCCCACCTCTGGATTATTGACCTCTGCCTACCCTGACCCTGAGCCTGCCTGCCGACCTGTACCTTTGCCCCACCTCTGGATTATTGACCTCTGCCTACCCTGACCCTGAGCCTGCCTGCCGACCTGTACCTTTGCCCCACCTCTGGATTATTGACCTCTGCCTACCCTGACCCTGAGCCTGCCTGCCGACCTGTACCTTTACCCCACCTCTGGATTATTGACCTCTGCCTACCCTGATCCTCAGCCTGCCTGCCGACCTGTACCTTTGCCCCACCTCTGGATTATTGACCTCTGCCTACCCTGATCCTCAGCCTGCCTGCCGACCTGTACCTTTGCCCCACCTCTGGATTATTGACCTCTGCCTACCCTGACCCTGAGCCTGCCTGCCGACCTGTACCTTTGCCCCACCTCTGGATTATTGACCTCTGCCTACCCTGACCCTGAGCCTGCCTGCCGACCTGTACCTTTGCCCCACCTCTGGATTATTGACCTCTGCCTACCCTGATCCTCAGCCTGCCTGCCGACCTGTACCTTTGCCCCACCTCTGGATTATTGACCTCTGCCTACCCTGATCCTCAGCCTGCCTGCCGACCTGTACCTTTGCCCCACCTCTGGATTATTGACCTCTGCCTACCCTGATCCTCAGCCTGCCTGCCGACCTGTACCTTTGCCCCACCTCTGGATTATTGACCTCTGCCTACCCTGATCCTCAGCCTGCCTGCCGACCTGTACCTTTGCCCCACCTCTGGATTATTGACCTCTGCCTACCCTGATCCTCAGCCTGCCTGCCGACCTGTACCTTTGCCCCACCTCTGGATTATTGACCTCTGCCTACCCTGACCCTGAGCCTGCCTGCCGACCTGTACCTTTGCCCCACCTCTGGATTATTGACCTCTGCCTACCCTGATCCTCAGCCTGCCTGCTGTCCGGTACCGTTGCCAGACATGCAGTTGACATGTTACTGATAGTTTATAGAGCATCTACAGATGGACTATCCAAATGAAGTGTTACCATAATGGCGCCAAGATGTCTGTATCATTTACGGTTCACAAAACATAGAGTCTTACATGATCCATGTACAGGTCTAAAAAGGGCCTAAAATTGCCAATTTATTCACGATTTTCTCAAAAATGTTTGTTATACAAATGTAAAAAGCATGTTAAACATCTATCCTCTCAATGTGTCGAAGTCTAGGTGATGTGAGTAAGGCGGAGTCAGGCGCAGGACACAGAGATGAGTAATAATAGTAACTTTACTCAAAAATAATCTTCCAACAAGGAGAATGAAAATCCAAAATCACATAAACGAGACAACTGACAACAATAAACACGCACAAAACCATGATGTCTCCAGAGGGTTAAATAGGAAAATAATTCAAACGTAATGGGAACCAGGTGTGTACAATACAGACAAAACAAATGGAAAAAGAAATGTAGATCGGTGGAGGATAGAAAACCGGTGACGTCGACGTACTAACGCCACACAAGAAGAGTCGTGACACTTCGGCGGAAGTCGTGACACAATGAAGTTCCTATGTGAGAATTGTAGAATAAAGCACATGGTCCTTGTCCCAAATGTCACCCTATTCACGTTATATACGTAGATTTAGGATAATAATTTGTTCTATTTTTGCTGAGAATTTTTCTGCACAGCAAGCAATGCAAACTTGTAGTGTATTCAAAGTTTAAAAAGCCTAAAGTTTATAATTTCCACTTTAAAATGTCCGATTTATTTTTTATTTTATTTGCCCTAACGAAACCCCTACAAAAACAAATCAATTAATTATAATCCACATAATAATTCATATTTCCTGTTGCTGCAGGATTCTTTTCCTGTTGTAGTAAACTGGCTCAAATTAAAATCCGACATCTGAAGTGCACTCGCTACTTAAAGGGCCCTTCAAGCTACCATTTGGGACGAAGTCTAAAGCACATGGACGGTAATGTCTCTTGTAGGATGGGTTCCTGGAACCACAGACATTATTAGTGGGGGGAAAAATCACAGCCACCTTTAGATAACTACAAAAGTGGTTCAAAACAAGAAAAAGAAGAGACAAATTGAAGCATTAGTGGTTGAATAGAGTTTTGTGTATTTTATCAGACAAGCATCAGTCCATAACAATTATTGCTGTAGACAGCTAGTAAAACATATACTAAGGTATATATATATAGGCTATCCTTTGTAAGTACATGAAATGTATTTACATGAAATGCAATAATTGGGGCCTCATTCAGTCCTCAATTCAGCCTGCCGTGCTACTACTCTATGTGTAAGTGCTTAAAGGGATAGTTCACTCACATTTTGGGGGGATTGTATTAACAGTGGACTAATGAACAAAATACTAAAGACAGTTTTTCAGTGAACTATCCTGTTAATGTACATTTAAATACAACAATTGATCCTCGCTGATTCAGTTCAGTCTGTTGACTGAATTCAATTCAGTTAATTCAACTAATTTCCTCATCAACTTCCCCCTGACAACCTCTACATGATTCTGTCAACCCCTATCTCTCCTCATTCATGATGGATAATAAAACATTTACATACCATAACAAATCAACTCCAAATGGGTTAGATTCAAGCTAGTGCATAAGTAAGCCTCACAACAGATGAAACTCATTCGAGCATCTCCAATATCTCTGCTTCAGGCAGAGGAATAGCTGTCATATGCATCCCAAATGGCAACCTATTCCCTATATAGTGCACTACTTTTGACCAGAGCCCTATGGGAATAAATATGGAATTTATTTAACCTTTATTTTAACTAGGCAACTCAGAATAGAAATAGGTTACCATTTAGAATATAAACGATGTGTTGCTACGGTTTCTTCTCATGTCTTTTGTCCTTTTCAACGTTGACTGTGGAGAAGATTTAACATCAAAGGACGGATTGTGTACGCATTTGAAGGACAACTCACCGACTGAACCCCCTGCAGAGAAGAGGAATCACATTGGATCCAGGCACAGCAGTAATGATATACGCAGGAGCCCTGGAATTCAACTGTCCAACTGTCTCACACACCAGTACTCTGCTTTAAGGAGTAACCGTCAAGCCAATTTTTTCTCTCTGACCACTCAACAACAGGAAGTTCTGGGGTTCAAATAGTTTTTGTTTTCTTTCAAATACTTTGAGCGTTTGGGTGAGATGGTTGATGTTTGCACTTTTGGGACTATTCTATTGGTTACATTCCAGCAGGCAAGCTTAATAAGTAGGCAAGCACAGTTTAAGTATTTTAAATATGGCAGTACAAGCACTTCACATTGTTTTGGAATACAGAATCATTTCAGAATCATTGAAATTGAAACAGACGGCAACACAGGGACCCCTATGGGTTTAGAAGGATGGGAGGTACACTGAAGTCATTTTCAGTGTTTACTGCCTCCAGCTAGTTATTTTTCTGTGAAAGAATTCAGTTCACAATTTAGGAGAAACAACAACAAAAAACAGCAACTAAGTGAAATGCTCAACTGAGGATCCTGCGGTGAACATATTTATGTTTAAGTGATGACAGCATTCCATTGTTTTGTGGAAGTTTACTAAATGTACCCAACAGATTCAACCCCCTCCACCTGACATTGATTGATACACAGTCACCATGAATTGTATTCAACATTTATGCTCCTTTTCTTGAGCCTAGAAGAAACAGCCTTCAGTCCTGTGTTACCTTCAGTCCTGTGTTACCTTCAGTCCTGTGTTACCTACAGATGATCTAACTAATAGACATCATGCACAGACTTAACAAGAAATTGAGAAACTCTTGGAGGACAGTGGAAGTTGATAAAAGTGTATTTGGACCCTTAGCCTTGTTCAGGGTTTTGAAACACAGACAGTCGGCCTGTATGACTAGAGGCTACTTCAATCAACACGTTCATCTTTCAGAAAGAGAGAAAGAGAGAGAGAGAGAGAGAGAGAGAGAGAGAGAGAGAGAGAGAGAGAGAGAGAGAGAGATTGAGAGAGAGAGATTGAGAGAGAGAGAGAATGAGAGAGCACCATGGGAGATGGCTAATCTGTTAATCAATAGGCTCTCCTTCCTGAGAACCAGTGCACCTATTAATCACTCTTGCTGAAATATAAGCAGATTTGCTGAACGGTAATTAAAGGTTGTGGAAAGCATTATTAGGCCTGTTGGGTTTGGCCGGGGTGAGTGTGTTGCTATCCAGAACCACTAGGAATGGAAATGGAGAAATGGAGACAGACACACACAAACACACACACACAAACCCACACAAACACAAGGGCAGTGGGCTGACAAATGAAGTAAAGTTAAAACTTAATCAACAGGGTTGACCACCTGTACCACAACAGACATGGGCTTCTGAGGTACAGACTAATCTGGTCCACAGAAGACCTGGGCTTCAGGATGAGGTACAGACTAATCTGGTCCACAGAAGACCTGGGCTTCAGGATGAGGTACAGACTAATCTGGTCCACAGAAGCCAGTACTGAAATAAGATCCAAAGCAACGCTTCTGTCTGATTTTCAACTATTTCTGTCCCTGTGGATGAAGACATCATGCAGAATGGTGAATATCAAAGCATAACCAAACTCTGTATTAGTGTTATACAGCTCAGCCTCTCTGCCTCTTTAATATCTCTTTCAGTTTCTTTCTCCACCAGTAAACATCAGTTGGACATCCTCCTCTTTCGGTATCTCAAGCATGCATGAACCAACCCAGCTACCCACGCAGGCATGCACACACACATACGCACGCAGGCATGTAAACATGCACAGTGTCACTGCTGACTAGGTGTGTAGAGAGGAATCAGGCACAGAGAGCAGAGAGGTCCAGGGGAAAGAGGCACTTTGATGCGGCACCAAAAGTAAATGCCCAAACACGCAGGCGGGGGAGCCAACTTTCAGCGGGAGTCGTGACGCACAGACACGTACGCCCACACACATGCCCGCGCAAATGCACGCATACACACCACCCTAATGCAATCACTCAGATTAAAGATGCACAATTATGGCCCGGCTTTAACGTATACTGTTTAGCTTAATCTGTGAGCTTTTAAATGGGTTTGAAGAGCTTTTAAATGGCTTTCAGACAGACTGACAGGATCACTTTGGGAAGATTTTGGTCTCTAAACTCTTCAAAGTGACACAGTTATATAATATAAGGGTTTAAAACTTCGGATTTTCGGCTGCGACATATCAGTCAGAAATCGGAAACCATGGGATGAAAAACGATTGACCCGTGGCACCTTTCAGAGAGCTAACATTGAGGAGTACAGAAGAGGCAGCCTTGAGAGACATTTAAAAAACACAGGAAAGGAGATTAAATTGAAAAAGCTTAGTCAGACTCGGGGTTAGATGGAAATATATTCCCATGTCCATTTTAATTTCCAAAGAGACAGGTTGATGTTTGTCTTGAATGACAATGACAGTGATGCTCTTTTGTAGACAAAAGGTTTCTCTATCCTCAAGAACAAACCTTGTCTGCAGTCTGTATTCATTTTGTTGACCGGATTTGTGATCACACAAGATCATGCATACAGGGTTGTTTATTTAAGTATTAAGGCCTGAGGGGCTGTGGTATATAGCCAATACACCACGGCTAAGAGTGCCTGGATACAGCCCGTAGCCATATCAGCCCTGGCTGAGGGAAGGAGGTTCTCATCTAAGATTTGACGGTACATGGCCCCGTCCATCGTCCCTTTGATGTGGTGAAGTTGTCCTATCTCCTCAGCAGAAAAACACCCCCAAAGCATGTTTCCACCTCCATGTTTGACGGTGGGGATGGTGTTATTGGTGTCAAAGGCAGCATTCCTCCTCCTCCAAACACGGAGAGTTGAGTTGATGCCAAAGAGCTCCATTTTGGTCTCATCTGACCACAACACTTTCACCCAGTTGTCCTCTAAATCCTTCAGATGTTCATTGGCAAACTTCAGACGGGCATTTATACCTGCTTTCTTAGCAGGGGTACCTTGCGTGCGCTGCAGGATTTCAGACCTTCACGGCGTAGTGTGTTACTAATTGTTTTCTTGGTGATTATGGTCCCAGCTGCCTTAAGTTCATTGACAAGATCCTCCCGTGTAGTTCTGGGCTGATTCCTCACCGTTCTCATGATCATTGCAACTCCACGAAGTGAGATCTTGCATGGAGCCCCAGGCCGAGGGATATTGACAGTTTTTGTGTTTCTTCCATTTGCGAATAATCGCCTCAACTGTTATCACCTTCTCACCAAGCTGCTTGGCGATGGTCTTGTAGCCCATTCCAACCTTGTGTAGGTCTACAATCTTGTCCATGACATCATTGGAGAGCTCTTTGCTCAATCTGATTGATTGATTGTGTCGTGTCTTTACTATCATTAACTGAAGACTGATAGTTTTTATCAAAGATTCTCTATAATTAGTTATTGCGCGATTAAACTGATTAATCATGTAACCGTAATTACTAGGAAGTCGGGGCACCAAGGAAAAATATTCAGATTACAAAGTTATCATTTCCTAAAATTACCTTTCAGATATTTTATCTGATCAATTAGTCTTCGAATTAATGAATTATTTACTTTACCTCACGTTAGTCTCATTCCAAACGTTGTAAATTGTTGGTTATCTGCACGAACCCAGTCTTCACTATGAGTCATCCATACATCAATTGTCTTAAATCAATGGTTTATTACTAACTAAGTAATTCACAGAAATGTATAAACAAACAAACAATCAAGTTAAATGTGGTTACATGAAATGATAGGAGAATGTGCCTTAGTTGTAACGGCGTTCGTTCGTCAAAAGATAGTCGGACCGAAATGCAGCGTGGTTGTTACTCATGTTCTTTAATGAATGAATAGCGATACATGAAATAACTTAATAAATATACAAAACAACAAAACGAAACGTGAAAACCTATACAGCCTGTCTGGTGAACACTAACACAGAGACAGGAACAATCACCCACGAAATACACAGTGAAACCCATGCTACCTAAATACGGTTCCCCATCAGAGACGACAAGAATCACCTGACTCTGAGAACCGCCTCAGGCAGCCAAGCCTAAACTAGACACACCCCTAATCAACCAATCCCAATGCCTACAAAAACCCCAATACGACAACACAATAAACCTATGTCACACCCTGGCCTGAACAAATATATCACGAAAACACAAAATACAATGACCAAGGCGTGACATTAGTGGGCTAAACCGGCATGGCGGTTTGTTAGACAAAAGGGAAGTGGGGGTCGACTAAGAAGTCACTACAGAGTGATAATTATGACAATTGAAATGCTAATCCTTGCACATGAACGCTCACTCATTCGCGAACAATTGCAATCAATATATATATATTTACGCTCAGTGTTTCGTCTTGATCGCTGGTGAAAATATGATTTATTTTGTAGAATTGTCCGTCTCTCTCCCTCTCTCTCTCTTTCTCTGTCGTTGTTCAGAGTGACATTCGTTATAGAATGGATGTTTCGGCGGTTGTCATTCTTCACGTTCAATGATACCGAATTCCTAGCTGCAGACTAGTAATTAATATCAAAGACTTGTTCTTATTCTGTCGGTCATCGGGTCCTCATGAGGCATCCGGCTCTTTGTTCTCTGTACCTGTGTTGCTTCCTCTTGCAAATAACGGGGATGTCGGCCTTGTTGGGTGTTTGGAGAATGTCCTGTGCATCCTGCTTGTTGTAGAAAAAATCTTTGTCTATTCCGAGGTGAGTGATCGCAGTCCTGATATCCAAGATACGGTTGCAGAAACATTATGTACAAAATAAGTTACAAATAACGCAAAACCCCCACATAATAGCACAATTGGTTGGGCGCCCGTATAACTGCTGTCATTTCTTTGTGCGCCATTTTACATAAACATAATCTTCACCTCAGAAAAGATCAATGAAGATGTAGTGTACATTAGCAGTTTAAAAAATAAGCCCTTTTGAGTTTGCACAGCAGTCCAATTCTTAAAACAATTCACACACTATTGAATTTTAGTAAAGATGAGGTTTCCATTTTTGCAAAAATGCACTGATGTCCTTTGTATAATCACTTACAGTATGCACTTTTAAAACTGAGACAATTTTTTACTTAATACTAAACTCAATTTCGTTATTTTTTTTAAACCTTTATTTAACCAGGCAAGTCAGTTAAGAACACATTCTTATTTTCAATGACGGCCTGGGAACAGTGGGTTAACTGCCTGTTCAGGGGCAGAACGACAGATTGTGTACCTTGTCAGCTCGGGGGTTTGAACTCACAACCTTCCGGTTACTAGTCCAACGCTCTAGATATGTGGGGAACATAGAGGCTTGTCCCGAGAAACTGGACTAGATGGCACTGTTGCACTTTTTACAGTAGAGTGCCATAAGAAGGAATATTATGTCTTAATACAAATGAGAAAATAATAGAACCAGTGAAATGAATCAAGATGCTTCAAGGCTCCGAGAATTGCTTTTTGAAAAGACCGCCTGAAATTTCAGCCTGTTTTGGTGGGATGACATCACCAGGCATTAAACAAGTTAATAGACCAATAACAAAGATAGTTCTAAACCTCTTAGTCAAAAACAGCTCATTTTCACTTTTCCCCTCCCCACTCAGACCAAAATTCTTGCTTTAGAAATTGCTCTTTGCTAAGATGCTATTTCTGTTTATTTTTTAACCATTGTAATTGAAAACAATCACAGTAAGGTTGTGACCCAGAAATTATTTGATATTGAGATAAAAAATGGCTGCATTGGACCTTTAAACTGGTAAAATAACTAGCTAATCATACTACATATGTAATAGATGCCATCACATGACTAAGTAAGTAATTGCACTCGTCATAATAACTCATGAGTGTTCATTGGCCACAGGGCACTTCTACCGCCGTCAGATGATGCAAAGAGAAAGAGAATATGTTGAGAGCAGTATTAGGGTTTTGGCTTTGTCCTTTTGACAGACATCTACGATGGGGTTCAAATATTTTAAAAAGTACAGGGATCCTTCACTCCCTCACTAGGTCCTTCTCTAAACTGTGTTACTCTCACAGAGAAGTCAGGACACGGGACGACCTGAGAGAGGCTATCGATGGGTGCCCAAGTTGACAGTGACCTATGGATAACGTCACGAAACACTACAACTCATCCTAAGTATCAAGAGGATTTCCAGGTGGATTTGCAACGATGATTCATTGTATACAAAAGACTAATGCCGACATTTATGTCAGATTCCACCTTTTCAATGGATATTTGCCACTGACAATCAATCTATTTGATTTGAATGTTGTGAAATCTGACAATCAATCTATTTTCATTTGAATGTTGCACAATCTGTGGCTAGAACAGATTCAATCATGAATATAGAGAATTAATACAAAGATTTCAAGGAAATTACACAGAAAAAAATTTGAAATTAGCTCCACAAATACAATAGCAGTCAAACGTTTGGACACACCTACTCATTGGGGCTGCTGTCATCAAAACTTTGAAATAACACATATGGAATCATGTAGTAACCAAAAAACTGTTGAACAAATCTAAATATATTTTAGATTTTAGATTCTTCAAAGAAGCCACCCTTTGCCTTGATGATAGCTTTGCACACTCTTGGCATTCTCTCAACCAGCTTCACCTGAAATGCTTTTCCAACCGTCTTGAAGGAGTTCCCACATATGCTGAGCACTTGTTGGCTGCTTTTCCTTCACTCTGCGGTCCAACTCATCCCAAACCATCTCAATTGGATTGAGGTTGGGTGATTGTGGAGGCCAGGTAATCTGATGCAGCACTCCATCACATCTGGCTGGTTTTATTTCCGATCACAACTTGCAGACTTGTTTACGTGTTGCTGTGCGTTTTGTTGCCAACCTTACTTTGCTACCTGGCAACTTTACGGTTTTTACTTTTTAATTACCGTCAACTTTTTTTCATTCAACATTTTCACTCCGGACGCTTTATCTGGACGTGGTTAGTCAGGACCTCCAAACAGCCGAAGCTAAGTAGTAACATTAACATTATGCTTTCTAATTGCAGATGCTGTACTCATAATATACAGGAGAACGACCGCCTTACGGCGAGGATAGCTGTGCTGCAAGCCCAGCTTCAGACGCAATCGTTAGGCAAGGGTAATTTCAGTGTAGGACAGGATGAAACAGCATCTGTGCTACCAGTAAGTACAGATACTAACGTTAGTAACGTTAGTATAGTTTTAAGTCTAATACCCGCAGTATTGCAACAAATAATCTGCTCAGACCCCAACCAAGGAGCATCAAAAGTCATGCTATAAATTCCCAGACAACACAAAGATTCCTTGATGCCCTTCCAGACTCGCTCTGCCTACCCAAGGACGTCAGAGGACAAAAATCAGTTAACCACCTAACTGAGGAACTCAATTTAACCTTGCGCAATCCCTAGATGCAGTTGCACCCATAAAAACTAAAAACATTTGTCATAAGAAACTAGCTCCCTGGTATACAGAAAATACCTGAGCTCTGAAGCAAGCTTTCAGAAAATTGCAACGGAAATGGCGCCACACCAAACTGGAAGACTTCCGACTAGCTTGGAAAGACAGTACCGTGCAGTATCGAAGAGCCCTCACTGCTGCTCGATCATCCTATTTTTCCAACTTAATTGAGGATTTATTTTTATTTTTTATTTTTGATACTGTCGCAAAGCTAACTAAAAAGCAGCATTCCCCAAGTGGGGATGGCTTTCATTCATGAACTTCTTTGAGGAAAAGATCATGATCATTAGAAAACGGACTCCTCTTTAAATCTGCGTATTCCTTCAAAGCTCTGTTGTCCTGAGTCTGCACAACTCTGCCAGGACCTAGGATCAAGAGAGACACTCAAGTGTTTTAGCACTATATCTCTTGACACAATGATGAAAATAGTCATGGCCTCTAAACCTTCAAGCTGCATACTGGACCCTATTCCAACTAAACTACTGAAAGAGCTGCTTCCTGTGCTTGGCCCTCCTATGTTGAATATAATAAACGGCTCTCTAGCCACCGGATGTGTACCAAACTCACTACAAGTGGCAGTAATAAAGCCTCTCTTGAAAAAGCCAAACCTTGACCAAGAAAATATAAAAAACTATCGGCCTATATTGAATCTTCCATTCCTCTCAAATGTTTTAGAAAAAGCTGTTGCACAGCAACTCACTGCCTTCCTGAAGACAAACAATGTATACAAAATGTTTCAGTCTGGTTTTAGACCCCATCATAGCACTGAGACTGCACTTGTGAAGGTGGTAAATTACATTTTAATGGCATCAGACCGAGGTGCTGCATCTGTCCTCATGCTCCTAGACCTTAGTGCTGCTTTTGATACCATCGATCACCACATTCTTTTGGAGAGATTGGAAACCCAAATTGGTCTACACAGACAAGTTCTGGCCTGGTTTAGATCGAATCTGTCAGAAAGATATCAGTTTGTCTCTGTGAATGGTTTGTCCTCTGACAAATCAACTGTAAATTTCAGTGTTCCTCAAGGTTCCATTTTAGGACCACTATTGTTTTCACTATATATGTTACCTCTTGGGGATGTCATTCGAAAACATAATGTTAACTTTCACTGCTTTGCGGATGACACACAGCTGTACATTTCAATGAAACATGGTGAAGCCCCAAAATTGCCTTCGCTAGAAGCCTGTGTTTCAGACATAAGGAAGTGGATGGCTGCAGACTTTCTACTTTTAAACTCGGACAAAACAGAGATGCTTGTTCTAGGTCCCAAGAAACAAAGAGATCTTCTGTTGAATCTGACAATTCATCTTAATGGTTGTACAGTCGCCTCAAATAAAACTGTGAAGGACCTCGGCGTTACTCTGGACCCTGATCTATCTCTTGACAAACATATCAAGACGGTTTCAAGGACAGCTTTTTTCCATCTACGTAACATTGCAAAAAACAGAAACTTTCTGTCCAAAAATTATGCAGAAAAATGTATCCATGCTTTTGTTACTTCTAGGTTAGACTACTGCAATGCACTACAAAGCACTAAATAAACTTCAGTTAGTGCTAAATATGGCTGCTAGAATCCTGACTAGAACCAAAACATTTGACATATTACTCCAGTGCTATTTCAAGGTTTTACTGCTAACCTACAAAGCTTGACATGGGCTTACTCCTTCCTACCTATCTCTCTGATTTGGTCCTGCCGTACATACCTACACATACGCTACGGTCACAAGACGCAGGCCTCCTAATTGTCCATAGAATTTCTAAGCAAACAGCTGGAGGCAGGGTTTTCTCCTATAGAGCTCCATTTTTATGGAATGGTCTGCCTACCCATGTGAGAGACGCAGCCTCCGTCTCAACATTTAAGTCTTTACTGAAGACTCATCTCTTCAGTGGGTCATATGATTGAGTGTAGTCTGGCCCAGGAGTGTGAAGGTGAACGTAAAGGCTCTGGAGCAACGAACCGCCCTTGCTGTCTCTGCCTGGCCGGTTCCCCTCTCTCCACTGGGATTCTCTGCCTCTAACCATATTACAGGAGCTGAGTCACTGGCTTACTGGTGCTCTTTCATGCCGTCCCTAGGAGGGGTGCGTTACTTGAGTGGGTTGAGTCACTGACGTGATCTTCCTGTTTGGGTTGGCGCCCCCCCTTGGGTTGTGCCGTGGCGGAGATCTTTGTGGGCTATACTCGGCCTTGTCTCAGGATGGTAAGTTGGTGGTTGAATATATCCCTCTAGTGGTGTGGGGGCTGTGCTTTGGCAAAGTGGGTGGGGTTATATCCTTCCTGTTTGGCCCTGTCCGGGGGTATCTTCGGACGGGGCCACAGTGTCTCCTGACCCCTCCTGTCTCAGCCTCCAGTATTTATGCTGCAGTAGTTTATGTGTCGGTGGGCTAGGGTCAGTTTGTTATATCTGGAGTACTTCTCCTGTCTTATCCGGTGTCCCGTGTGAATTTAAGTATGCTCTCTCTAAATCTATCTTTCTCTCGGAGGACCTGAGCCCCTGAGCCCTAGGACCATGCCTCAGGACTACCTGGCATGATGACTCCTTGCTGTTCCCAGTCCACCTGGCCGTGCTGCTGCTCCAGTTTCAACTGTTCTGCCTGTGATTATTATTATTTGACCATGCTGGTCATATATGAACATTTGAACATCTTGGCCATGTTCTGTTATAATCTCCACCTGGCACAGCCAGAAGAGGACTGGCCACCCCTCATAGCCTGGTTCCTCTCTAGGTTTCTTCCCAGGTTTTGACCTTTCTAGGGAGTTTTTCCTAGCCACCGTGCTTCTGCACCTGCAATGCTTGCTGTTTGGGGTTTTAGGTTGGGTTTCTGTACAGCACTTTGAGGTATCAGCTGATGTATGAA
Organism: Oncorhynchus keta; assembly: GCF_023373465.1. Lineage (NCBI taxonomy): Eukaryota > Metazoa > Chordata > Actinopteri > Salmoniformes > Salmonidae > Oncorhynchus > Oncorhynchus keta. The sequence goes on from NC_068439.1 coordinate 19,266,679, forward strand.
GGGCAATATAAATACATGTGATTTGATTTGATTCCTTATTGGTCAAATGGCTCTTACACAGCTTGGAGGTATGTTGGGTCATTGTCCTGTTGAAAATGATAGTCTCACTAAGTGCAAACCAGATGGGATGGCGTATCGCTGCAGAATGCTGTGGTAGCCATGCTGGTTAAGTGTGTCTTGAATTCTAAATAAATCACCGACAGTGTCTCCAGCAAAGCACCCCCACACCATCACCTCCTTCTGCATGCTTCACGGTGGGAACCACACATGCTGATATAATCCGTCCACCACAAAGACACAGCGGTTGGAACACAAAATATTCCATTTGGACTCATCAGACCAAGGGACAAATTTCCACCGGTCTAATGTCCATTGCTCATGTTTCTTGGCCCAAGCAAGTATCTTATTCTTATTAGTGTCCTTTAATAGTGGTTTCTTTGCAGCAATTCAACCATGAAGGCCTGATTTGCACAGTCTCCTCTCAACAGTTGATGTTGAGATGTGTCTGTTACTTGAACTCTGTGAAGCATTTATTTGGGTTGCAATTTCTGAGGCTGGTAACTCTAATGAACATTTCCTCTGCAACTGAGGTAACTCTGGGTCTTCCTCTGGGTCCGGTCCTCATGAGAGCCAGCTTCATCATAGCGCTTGATGTTTTTTGCGACTGCACTTGAAGAAATTTTCTGGATTGACTGACCTTCATGTCTCAAAGTAATGATGGACTGTTGTTACTCTTTGCTTATTTGAGCTGTTTTTGACATAATATGGACTTGGTCTTTTACTAAATAGGGCTATCTTCTGTATACACCCCTTCCTTGTCACAACACAACTGATTGGCTGAAACACATTAAGAAGGAAAGAAATTCCACAAATTTACTTTGAACAAGACACACCTGTTAATTGAAATGGAATTCCAGGTGACTACCTCATGAAGCTGGTTGAGAGAATGCCAAGAGTGTGTAAAGCTGTCATCAAGGCAAAGCGTGTCTACTTTGATTAGTTTAACACTTTTTTGGTTATTTCTGTACATGATTCCATATGTGTTATTTCATAGTTCTGAGGTCTTCACCATTATTCTACAATGTAGAAAATAGTAAAAATAAAGAAAAACCTTGAACGAGTTGGTGTGACCAAACTTTTGACTGGTTCTGTAGTTCTGACTACACAAATAAAACAGTTATATGTGATGCCTGAGTTTTGCAAACAGGCATTCCCTCATAATATGAACTAAGAAACAAGCTTGATTATGTTTACCAGATGGCCACTTCTCTTGTGCTCAAATCCTCTGATTGACAGTCAGTTTCTCTGGGGGAAATACATTCTCCAAATACAGTCTGGGCCCCCGTCTATGCCTAGCAAGGCGTGAATAAAGAAAATAACTGGTATCATGTTGAATTGACAAGCACTTACACCTGTTACGGAACGTGCGGTCCATCGCTGTGCTATTGGCTGCTGCCCAAGGGGGGTTAACCCAGGCTATTTACTCTATTCAGCAAACTATAAATTACTTGTCAAAGCCTGTCACGCAGAGAACCAGCAGTTAGAGGCGAATGGAATTGAGCCGTAGTAATACTCAATTATACAGGACAAAAGCATGCAGAGCACGACACACCGAACTGCCTTCCAAGGGTAATAACAAACAAGGCTGCATCAATGCATACAATTGTGAATTTACCTCAGAATGGATTATTTCTGTTGGCCGTGTAATAAGAAAAGCAACAAGACAAAACAGTGACGTCTATAAATAAGATGTGATGATGCATGCAAATTCTCCTGTTAACATATTCAAAGATCAAGACGAGGACTTATTTGTTCAGTCAGTGTTCAGTCACTCCCACTCTTTCATAACACTTGTCAGAATCAGGGCAGATGCAATGTCAAAACAGGCTTCCACTATTATGGTAGTCCGACTTTGAGACCTTGGAAGTCCTGGTTCAAGATGGTCACCAAGACAACCCACACAACTACCTAATTCATTTCCATCATTATTCATTAACCTAGGTATAGATAACTTTGTCAGTGGCTTATACAGTGACTCATCAGTGATGCTATTTTTTCACCTCACAACGTTTTTCCTTCATGTTTAATTCTTAAGAGTTTAAGAAAATTGTTATACTTGAGTAAAAGTAAAGACACATGAATAGAAAATGACTCAAGTAAAAGTGAAAGTCGCCCAGTAAAATACTACTTGAGTAAAAGTTTCAAAGTATTTGGTTTTAAATATACTAAAGTATGAAAAGTAAAAGTATAAATTGTTTCAAATTCATTATATTAGGCAAACCATGGCAACATTTTCTAGTTTTCTAAATTTAGGGATAGCCAGGGGGCACACTGCAACACTCAGACATAATTTACAAAGGACGCATGTGTGTTTAGTGAGTCTGCCAGATCAGAGGAAGTAGAGATGACCAGAGATGTTCTCTTGATACTGTAAGTGTTTAAATTGGACCATTTTTCTGTCCTGCTAAGCATTCAAAATGAGTACTTTTGGGTGTCAGGAAAAATGGATGGAGTAAAAAGTACATTATTTTCTTTAGGAAATTAGTGAAATGAAAGTAAAAGTTGTCAAAAATATAAATAGTAGAGTATAGATACCCCCCAAAATGACTTATGTAGTCGTTTAAAGTATTTTTCCTTAAGTACTTTACACAACGTCTCAATTTACTGAATCTGCCTATTTCGGCCTTCCACATCTGCAGTGGAAAGTGACTAACCTACAGCGGTGATTGTCAGACCAGGAGACATCATGAAAATCTGTCTTCTCACGAAAACGTCTGTAGCGCTCAAACGGTTTGGCTTTTAAACTAATATGACCCCTCTATGGAAATATGAGATGCCCACGAACACGATGGTGTCACGGGACTCGTCTGAAGGTAACCCATACAAATTAATGGAAGTATGGAGGTAGTTTTGTGCCAAAAACAAGGGGTTAAATATGTGTCCAAAAAAGCATTCTTATATCTCATAGATATAAGACACTTCAAAAGCTTATTCCTATTTTTTGCCATTTATGAATGTGTTATTCAATGCATTTATATGGGCTATAGTAGTAAAGGACAAATCCAATATTTATAAAATAGGTTTTCAATATATTTGTTTTATACCTAAAGGGGTCTTAAAATTCAAAATCAAATAGCTAAATGATCCAAGGTATGACCATCTTAAAACAATGATATATGTTAGCTTTTACAGTGCACTACCGTTGACCAGAGCCCTATAACGGGAATAGGGGGCCATTTGGGGAGATACCATCGAATGACCGATAAGGATCCTTCAAATCATCACTGGGTCACTAGGTAGTTCTATAGGTAGGTTATTAATATATGCAATTTAGCAGACGCTTTTATCCAAAGCAGCAAACAGACTTGGATTATTGAACACCTTGTGAAACATCATCAGGGACAATCATCTCTACCAGTCCACCTGGTAGACCATCCTATGGGCTCTGGTCAAAAGTACTATGAAGGGAATAGGGTACGAGAGAGAGAGAGAGAGAGAGAGAGAGAGAGAGAGAGAGAGAGAGAGAGAGAGAGAGAGAGAGAGAGAGAGAGAGAGAGAGAGAGAGAGAGAGAGAGAGAGAGAGAGAGAGAGAGAGAGAGAGAGAGATTGAGAGAGAGAGAGAGAGAGAGAGAGAGAGAGAGAGAGAGAGAGAGAGAGAGAGAGAGAGAGAGAGAAAGAAATTGAGAGAGATTGAGAGAGAGAGAGAGAGAGAGAGAGAGAGAGAGAGAGAGAGAGAGAGAGAGAGAGACAGAGAGAGAGAGAGAGAGAGAGAGAGAGAGAGAGAGAGAGAGAGAGAGAGAGAGAGAGAGAGAGAGAGAGAGAGAGAGAGAGAGAGATTGAAAGAGAGAGATTGTGAGAGAGATTGAGAGAGAGAGAGAGAGAGAGAGAGAGAGAGAGAGAGAGAGAGAGAGAGAGAGAGAGAGAGAGAGATTGTGAGAGAGATTGAGAGAGAGAGATAGAGAGAGAGAGAGAGAGAGAGAGAGAGAGAGAGAGAGAGAGAGAGAGAGAGAGAGAGACAGGCAGGCAGGTATACCCCAAAGTCAAATAGAGGACAGCCTCTATAACAACCCTGTAATAATTCAATGATCTCAGCAGGTCTACTCACTGCCTTTCCATCTTGCCATACCAATAGATAGTCTGTTTGTTGGAATATTTATTAAGAGTTTTATTTCATTCAGTCATTGACGCAAGCCACTGTTTCCAAGGCAAAGTACGTCTAATAGACTGCCTATGATATTTCTCAGAATCTGTATTAGAAACAACACTGATACAACACCATTACATGAGGTGAATAATCCTCATCTAATGTTCTCCTGTTTAGAGTTTGTCCAGGACACCACGGACATACAGCCTGTTTTATTTATTTAACCTTTATTTAACCATGTTGGCTCTGATTAAGCTAAACTAATATCAAGCATATTTCTGATGAGTTTCATGATCGGTCATATGTGCTCCTCGGCTTATATAGGTAGTTCAGTTGTTGTTGCTGTGCATGCATTTTGAATCCAGATTTGAGATCTGAACAGGTCCCCCATAAAAAAGAGATCACAATGGGATTCCCTCACCTGTGCAATCAAATAATTCATCAATACAGATACATGCATAGCCTCATGGGTCCTGTCTGTCAGATGAGTATACAAGTCAAGGCTTAATTTAACTGACAGCAACGATTCTATTGACACATCCTAAAAAACACATACATCTATGTGGAGGAAACAGGCACAGTTCTGTTGGGTCCTTTCGTGATGGGGAAGGTTTGCTTGGTGTAGGAGTGAGGCTCTAGGGGAGTGCAGCAGTCACACAGAGGAATCATGATATGTGTTTCCCTGCTGAAACCTAGCCCAAGACTCAGAGAACTTATTTCAGCTTGAGTAATGACTCCTTTAATTAGGACTGACTTGGTTCCCTGAAGGTATTCATGACCACAGAGACAGAGGCTTTTAGATGGATGATGTAGGGAGGTTTTCGGCAGTCTCTCAGTCAATTCAAATGATTTCCCAAACAGACAGACACTAACAGCAATTATCATCCAGTTTGTAGATCTAAAGGAATCTGCTAACATCAAGCTAACACTGTTGAATGGAGCAACCTGTTCCATTTATCCCTTTTTAACACAACAAAACAAAAACATGTTGAAATGAAATCACAAGAATCTCCTCATGTAAAGAACAGGGAGTATTGCTAAGACTCTCTAGCCACTCAGAGACATAAATCTCCCCATGTAAAGCACAGGGAGTATTGCTAAGACTCTCTAGCCACTCAGAGACATAAATCTACCCATGTAAAGAACAGGGAGTATTGCTAAGACTCTCTAGCCACTCAGAGACATAAATCTACCCATGTAAAGAACAGGGAGTATTGCTAAGACTCTCTAGCCACTCAGAGACATACATCTCCCCATGTAAAGAACAGGGAGTATTGCTAAGACTCTCTAGCCACTCAGAGACACACATCTCCCCATGTAAAGAACAGGGAGTATTGCTAAGACTCTCTAGCCACTCAGAGACATAAATCTCCCCATGTAAAGAACAGGGAGTATTGCTAAGACTCTCTAGCCACTCAGATACATAAATCTCCCCATGTAAAGAACAGGGAGTATTGCTAAGACTCTCTAGCCACTCAGAGACATAAATCTCCCCATGTAAAGAACAGGGAGTATTGCTAAGACTCTCTAGCCACTCAGAGACATAAATCTCCCCATGTAAAGAACAGGGAGTATTGCTAAGACTCTCTAGCCACTCAGAGACATAAATCTCCCCATGTAAAGAACAGGGAGTATTGCTAAGACTCTCTAGCCACTCAGAGACATAAATCTCCCCATGTAAAGCACAGGGAGTATTGCTAAGACTCTCTAGCCACTCAGAGACATAAATCTCCCCATGTAAAGAACAGGGAGTATTGCTAAGACTCTCTAGCCACTCAGAGACATAAATCTCCCCATGTAAAGAACAGGGAGTATTGCTAAGACTCTCTAGCCACTCAGAGACATAAATCTCCCCATGTAAAGAACAGGGAGTATTGCTAAGACTCTCTAGCCACTCAGAGACATAAATCTCCCCATGTAAAGAACAGGGAGTATTGCTAAGACTCTCTAGCCACTCAGAGACATAAATCTCCCCCGACCAGCTGGATTTTACTTTTTAAAAATGACTCATTTGCAGTCAAATGGATTTTTAACATCACTGAGGGGCTGGAGGAATTCTTTAAAAAAGAGTTCAGTAGAAAACCTTCCTTTTCTTCCTCTGACATACTTTCTTTTGATCTATTCTCACTGTTCTCTGACTCATTCATGAGAGATTTCTCCATTCCAAAAATAAATTAGCCTAATCAGGATGAATCAGATAATAAACTGTAACATCCTGAGCAGCTAGAGAAAAACGGAGATGGCTAAAGTATTTACATATTCAACAGATTTGAATATTATTGTTTTTTTGCATGTAACCTACTAAATATATGCAAGCATTAGCAAAAATAGGCAAGCATCTACTGGTGTTAGGGAACCGATTGACACATCTAAGGACATGAAACAAATGCAAATCAACGTTGGTCCCAAAACATTTCAGACTTTTTAAAAAGCTTCTATAATCTCCCCCTTAGGGAATAGTTTGCTCTGATCCCTATAGCTAAAAGATGTGTGACCATCAGTCAATCAATTCACCTGAAGCGAGAGAAGAGATGCTGCGGAGATTAACATTGTCCTCTGTCCTGACAGCTTTTAGAGGACAAGAGTTGAAAAGGGCTTAGTAAAATGCTTCAGATGGGGCTAATCTTACCAGATCCATAAATATAATGAGAACGCACGCACAGCTAAATGAATGGGCTCTTCCGTCCCTCTGACTCTATAAGGATAGTGTGGGAAAAGAGGGTCTATGTGGATGGGAATTTAAATGCATTATAAGAGCTATAGTCCTTAAAATTAGATTTAAGATGTATTTATTAGCCATTGTATTTGAATAAATGAGTATCATAACTGGTCTCCAGTGATATTGACAACGGTAAGGCTGAGAAATGATTTATGTTGGATTATTAGGAGATGGAATAGGTAATGGATGATGAAACAGTGTCTAGAATCTCATTGAAGGAGATGTTTGAAAATATGAATATGAGAACATTAAAGTTTAGAGATATCACAAATCTCAAGCTCATCCTGCATGCCACATACTAGGAAACAGATTTTCTGTTAGTTAGCCCACCTGCTAAACCAATAGAAGAAGTAAAGAATATAATACCTTTAACACTTCAAAACGACTGCACCCCCAAAATGCCTCTTTCTGGGAACTCCTTATGTGAAGTGTAGTCTGTAGTCTCTACAACTCTTGGCAAGCAGCTTCCAAACTATCAATGAGAGTGAGTGAATACACTTGTGAGGTACAGCTTTCTGTAATAGTGTAGTAATAATTGTGTATAATGTAATAGTGTATTCTTACTGTGTTAATGAGGAGTAGAATAGAGTCGGTCCATGCTGCTATTGTCAGGTTCTATTTCAAGCTCTTGCAGCAAGACCATGAGAGGGCCCCTGTCTGTGAGCATTCAATATTACAACACCGATCATATAAACAGGGGGTATCAGTCATCAATTTGTCGTCAGTTTGATGTGATCATGTCACGTCAATCATAACTTACTGAAAGGTAATGAAAGTTAATATCTTCATTCAAGCCATTGACAAACATCATCAATGCAGAATTGTTTTATTTATTGAATTTATCGTGAAATAGCTATGTTTTAATTGATAGGTCTGTCGTTTGAGTCACGTAGGTTCTCTAAACCTCTTTCACCAGCACTTCTCCTCTCCTCTGTCAGCTCCTGGCCCTAATTAGAACCATCAGGATGTAACGCTACTGTCTGTCTCTCATTATAATAACTTCCCCCACAATCTCCCTGTTCACCGCCTCTCATACGCTACATCCACAACCTCCACATCTGCAACAGTGATTGGCATTCATAGGCTTAGGCAACCTCCACACCTCCAACCGGGATTGGCATTCATAGGCTTAGGCAACCTCCACATCTGCAACAGTGATTGGCATTCATAGGCTTAGGCAACCTCCACATCTGCAACAGTGATTGGCATTCATAGGCTTAGGCAACCTCCACATCTGCAACAGTGATTGGCATTCATAGGCTTAGGCAACCTCCACATCTGCAACAGTGATTGGCATTCATAGGCTTAGGCAACCTCCACATCTGCAACCGGGATTGGCATTCATAGGCTTAGGCAACCTCCACATCTGCAACAGTGATTGGCATTCATAGGCTCAAGCAACCTCCACACCTCCAACTGTGATTGGCATTCGTAGCTTTAGGCAATCTCCACATCTCCAACAGGGATTGGCATTCATAGGCTTAGGCAACCTCCACATCTGCAACAGTGATCAACTAATTAAACATTATTTTCATCTCTACACCTAGAATCCTTTTTTTTGTTGCATAATTGACGGTTTCCATGAGATTCACTCCATGGTGCTGAAAAGAAAGCTCTGCTGTTGGGATAATTTTATATAGGCTCTAACAGTTTGTGGGCACCATTTGTCACCGTTATAGTGCAATTAATGTATTGTTTAGTGTTGTGGCTTTGCTGGCATGCATCTAAAAAACGAATGTTGAGTTTCTCACCAAGGTTTATGTACTAAAATCGCCACTGTACTCTTCACAAGATAGCATAAGTCTAGTGGAAGCAACTTTTACATCACTAATTCACTACCTCAATACTCTGGATAGAATGATCCTTTATTGATGTCACTTGTTAAATCCCCTTCAATTAGTGTAGACGAAGGGGAGGAGACAGGTTAAAGAAGGATTCCTAAGCCTTCAGACAATTGAGACATGGATTGCGTATGTGTGCCATTCAGAGGGTGAATGGGTGCCTTTGAATAGGGTATGATAGTAGGTGCCAGGTGCACCGGTTTGATTGTGTCAAGAACTGCAACGCTGCTGGTTTTTTCAAGCTCAACTGTTTCCTGTGTGTATCAAGAATGGTCCACCACCCAAAGGACATCCAGCCAACTTGACACAACTGTGGGGAAGCATTGGAGTCAACATGGGCCAGCATCCCTGTGGAACACTTTCAACACCTTGTAGAGTCAACATGGGCCAGCATTCCTGGGGAACACTTTCAACACCTTGTAGAGTCAACATGGGCCAGCATCCCTGTGGAGCACTTTCAACACCTTGCAGAGTCCATGCCCTGATGAATTGAGGCTGTTCTGAAGGCAAAAGTGAGGGGTGGAACTGAATATTAGGAAGGTATTGCTAATGTTTTGTATACTCAGTGTACATCTGGCCTAATGAGTGCCATCTCTCCCTTTAAGGTTACCTCCATGACATGCTCTCTCCAACTCTTGTCATCCCTTACTAACGAAAGGGGGAGCCCCATAATTGGATAGTGAAACTCAAAATGTCACATTAACGAAGAGAAGATAATAGGAGTGAATGAGAGGTTATACCATCATGACTCACTAATCTGATCAATTTCTTCCTCATCAGTCATCAAACCTTACACCTCAATTACAGATGATATAGCTGCGTCATCATGACTAACACTTCAGTTGCATATCATATTGCTACATCATCACGCCTAACACCACAGTTGCATATCATATTGCAGCGTCATCACGCCTAGATACTATTTTGTGCAGGGACACTATTGGTGTGATCAAGGCGTTATGCCTCGATCACACCTTTAGTGTTAGAGCTAAATTGTGCGCAGCATCATCTGGATATGTGTGCAGTAAAAGATCAACATTCACCTTCTGCTACCATTTCTGTCAAGCCGTCTATGCACAGTTTTGACGCATACTGTACGTTCGATAAATCCAACATATACACCACACAGAACGCACTGCAACTGCCTCTGGAACGCAATGCTGCAAGGCAAACGCAGTGTTCCATCTAATAGGAATGTACTTCCGATGTACCAAAATGCAATGATGTTGTTGGTGTGGTCGATGTGAACAGTAACAGATCATATTGCCAAAAAATGTAACTTCGTTTCCTACCCTCTTTGATATTGCTGCCCCAAAGATTTATGAATTAGAAGAATAGTAGAATGGAAATGAAGCTTCTTGATGGGATAAAGGTCAGAAATGTTGGTCAGGGAGTTGGTCAGCCATGGTTTGCCAGTGTTGTGATAAAATATTGGGTAAAATAATGAATTTCAAGAATTTATCTGCAATGTATGTTTGTTAGCTAGCTAGCCAACCAGTTTTAGAAGAGTTGATTCCATAAATGTTTTTTTAACTGCCAATATGCCAACATTCCATTCAAACAATGCAGTCAATCCACAGATTATAATCACCATGCTTGCACAGATGATCAATTCCTTTTGGGTTTTGTAGACTCCTAAAATAAAATTCCCCATTGTAGATTTTACATTTATTCTCTAATTGATCTATTTGTTTATGTCATGACATCCATTGCACTCGCTGTGACTGTTAATTGAGGGCAATTATTTTCAAATCGTTATTATTGCTCTCGGGTGCGGTGATGAAGTAAAAATATAATTGAATCCTCTGCGATGAAATGTTTGTAATTGCCTTATCGGCTTCCGTACGATGTCGTGGCGTTTCCGATCTTGTTGAATTAGTGTTAGCTTGCCAGCTACCAACAAAAATAGCTACTGCTGCTCGGATAAAATCTCTGGCATTGGCTATCACCTTAAAGAAAGGACATCTCTGATAGAATAAATCAAAATGAGACGCGCAGGTTTGGGTAAGTTTCTGTTTTAGTCCATCGTTTTCAATGGAGAACGCTCATTCGGGCTAGTTAGCAGGCTGGCTAGCTCACATATGTATAAAGAACGGGCTAGCTAGCTACTACACTTACTGACCAACTTGTTTTGGTAATTGTCATCATGGTTGCATTATAGCTAACTGTCTTACCTACTTAGCTAAGTTACATTTTAATGCGTAAGCGTGTTACCCACACTGATGCTACTTGACAGGCCTTCATAGGTAACGTTAGCTAGATATTTCTAGTTTATTTAGCTAACGTAGATCAATGCTTTTGTACATCATGTCAAACAGGCGAAGGAGGACCTGGAAATTATGTGGCCAGCGGGTACAGCGCGTATGAAGAGGAAAATGAACACTTACAAGAGGGTCTGAGAGCCAAAGTCAGCGCATTGAAACATGTAAGCATGTCAATGTGGGCAGGGCTCCGGGAAATTATATAATATGGGGTTTAGAGATCTGGCTATCTCATATTGTTATCAAGTCCTCTGATAAACCTATTCCATGTTTGTCCTACAGCTTTCAATAGATATTGGAACCGAAGTGAAGTACCAGAACAAAATGTTGGATGATATGGTAAGGAAGTGAGTCATTGTCTGTCTACTCTGCATAAGTACACAGCAGCTCAATACCTATTCACACACACATCTCACTTTCTGTACCCCCTTCTGCCAGATTGCACAAATGAAAAAATAAGCTGAGTTGGCATCATTTCACAACAGATCGGCTATTTCACAGAGCAATTCATATCAGGACAGCAAAACATGTCACTGGATTTTTTTTTTCCTTTTTTTTTTTTTGCTAACAGGACTCAGACTTTGACTCAACAGGTGGTTTGCTGGGGGCCACCATAGGGAGAGTGAAGCAGCTTTCCAGGGGAAGCCAGACCAAGCTCCTGTGCTACATGCTGCTCTTCTGCCTCTTCGTCTTTACCCTCCTCTACTGGTTTATCAAACTGAGGTGATACATTACAGGAGGCCCCGGCTTTTCCCTCCCTGCCTCCGCCATAAGTCCACCACTGGGTCAGAAGACCAGGATGATGATGATGATGATGATGATAATCAAATGTTAAAATCAAATTGTCACACGCGCCGAATACAAGTGTAGACCTTACGGTCAAATGCTTACTTAGGAGCCCGTAACCAACAGTGTGACAATAGGGGGTAATAATGCATGGCTGTTATTCATTTTAGACAGCCCTGATGGAATTAATAGACACCACCATAAGTTCACGATTGTAACAATGTCCATTAACGATGAGGTATATTCTAGGTTCATTTGTAACGGAGTGATCTAGTTAATCAGTGATCTGGTAAGGCTAAGCAGTAACATACAGTGTATTCAGACCCCTTGACTTTTTCCACATTGTTACATTACACCATTCTAAAATTGAAAAGCAATTTAATCCATCTAAACACTATCCCATAATGACAAAGCAAAAACAGGTTTAGACATTTCTGCAAATTCAATAAAAACAAAATGGATCACATTTACATAAATATTCAGACCCATTACTCAGTACTTTGTTGAAGCACCTTTGGCAGCGATTATAGCCTCAAGTCTTCCTTGGTATGTCTCTACAAGCTTGGCACACCTGTATTTGGAGAGTTTCTCACATTCTTCTCTGCAGGTCCTCTCAAATCTGTCAGGTTGAATGGGGAGTGTTGCTGCACAGCTATTTTCAGGTCTCTCCAGAAATATTAGATCAGGTTCAAGTTTGGCCTCTGGCTAGGCCACTCAAGGACATTCAGAGACTTAGGGTCGTTGTCCTGTTGGAAGGTGAACCTTCGCCCCAGTCTGAGATCCTGAGCAGGTTTTCATCAAAGTTCTCTGTTCTGTTCATCTTACCCTCAATCCTGACTAGTCTCCCAGTCCCTGCTGCTGCCAGGGTTTTCTCCAGATGTGATGCTTGACATTCAGACCAAACAGTTCAATCTTGTTTCATGGTCTTTAGGTGCCTTTTCAAACTCCAAGTGGGCTGTCTTGTGCCTTTTACTGAGTTGTGGCTTTCGTCTGGCCGCTCTACCATAAAGGCCTGATTGGTGGAGTGCTGCAGAGATGGTGGTTCTTCTGGAAGGTTCTCCCATCTCCACAGAGAAACTCTGGAGCTCTGTCAGTGACCATCGAGTTCTTCATCACCTCCCCGTCCAAGGCCCCAATTGCTCAGTTTGACCGGGCTGCCAGCTCTAAGAAGAGTCTTGGTGGTTCGAACTTCTTCCATTTAAGAATGATGGAGGCCATTGTGTTCTTGGACATTCAATGCTGCAGGCATTTTTTTGGTACCCTTCCCAGGATCTGTGCCTTGAAACATTCTCGGAGCTGTAAGGATAATTCCTTCAACCTCACGGCTTGCTTTTTGCTCTGACATGCACTGTCAACTGTGGGACCTTATATAGACAAGTGTGTGCCTTTCCAGAATCATGTCCAATCAATTGAATTTACCACAGGTGGACTCTAATCAAGTTGTGGAAATATCTCGATCAATGGAAACAGGATGCACCTGAGCTCAATTTTGAGCCTCAGCAGAAGGTCTGAATTAAGGTATATAGCAAAAATGTCAAATCTATTTTCACTTTGTCATTATGGGTATTGTGTATAGATTGATGAGGGGGGGGGGAATAATTTAATCCATTTTAGATTAAGGCTGTAACATAACAATGTGGGATAAGTCAAGGGTTCTGAATACTTTCCGAATGCACTGTATATACAAATGCGACTAAGCTCTCTAGTCACTGAGGAACTCTCCAGTGCATGATTCACAATGCTATTTGTATGCAAGTGTGATAGATGTCATGATCTTGAAGATATTGCTTGATCCAGTGTGACACTGACATTTGATCAATAGTGTTCAACTGTAGAGTTTCACTATAAACACACACCGTGTTTATTTGTTTTGAGGAATAAATTATAAGGCTACACTCTCACTTCAAAACATTTCCTATCCAGTCTACAGCGACCGTTCATCTCCACCACGTGAACTGAACAACTTTAATGTAAATGTGTTTTATATGTAAATAAACAAGATGTATGTTTTGAATTTGACTCAGCGAGTAAGATCCATTTCCCCCTTATTTTTGACATTGATTACAAATCCTTTCCACTTCACATTGAAAAGACACACAATAATTATAAATTCACATTGTAGGATGGGCTGTTTTCAATTGCTTTAAGGCAATGAATGGAACCGAAGTTATACTGAAGAATCTTATGGATGGAAATCTTATGCATGTTTCCCCAGGTTGGAACTATGGAGGAGATATCTGGAAAAAATGTTTCTGGCTTGCCCTGTAGTCTAGTAGATGCATTATCATATGGTAAATGGAAAACTGCCCAATAGCCATGATGAGGGGTTAAATTGATTAATTTAAGAGTTTATAAATTGCCCTTCAGTTCTTTGATTTCTAAGGCTGCATTAAATTCCAGAAAATGTTTCTGTTCCTTCTGACCTTGTTCACTCCCCTTCACAGACTTGATAGGACTGGATAGATGTAAGCAAAATGGCGGAAACTAAGTTGAGGTACCGCTACCACCTATCCAGTCATTATAGATAAGTGAAAGAAAAGGAACTATGAGGTGATTAGATTCATCTGCCCTGGGTAGGCGTGATTTGCACCGGGTGAAAGTTGATTGCATTCGTTTTGGAACTGGGCTGCATCCCAGCAGGAGCCAGGTGCCCGGTTCAAAGCCCACGGCGAAGTCGGCTCAAATCAGAAGTCACGTAATTACCACGTGGAGTAATGAGTAGGATTCTGTGTTTTCACATGCAAAAGTGATTGCTGTTGATAAAAACACTATCTGCCTTGTTTGAAAATTCTAACATACATTTAATGGAAAGAGATGTTTCTGGACAACATACCATGCAGCCTTGTTGACAAAATGACTGGGGGAGATTACTGTTCAATTGAGAAGAGTGCTCCTCCCTCACCGCTTTTGCCCATTTATGTCACCGGCCATAGACTTGTGTCCAGCGGCTCAGCATAATCCAATCCACCTAATGTTCTGGATTGACGTGTAGCTCAAGGGAAAGCAGCACTGTGACATCAATTCTTGTCTGGGGCCTGGGGTAGGGTGTCCATGTACTTGCAGATGATTGACATCATTACCTCATCAGCACCTCCTCCAATGGACAATAACCTGGCGCCTCTGCGAATAAAAAAGAAAATAAAAAAACAAATTACCACTGGGGTCATTCAATGACAGTTATAACCTATTCTTAAAAAACATGTAAACCACGTACTATTTTCGTCCATGAAGTACGACAATGGGGACTCTTTTCTGATTAGATGCTTCAATTATTAAAGTTTAATTTCCTGAGCAAAATTACCAATCTGACCCAGAATGTTCATGGAATTAACTACTGTAGTATCGAAAGTCAACATCACTGTTGCGTAACTATATTGACAAAAAAATGGAATCAAATTGTATTTGTGACAATCTGTGTGCATGCATTAAAAGGCCCAGCCGCAAACAAAATTTCCCCATGGAAATCAGTCATTGTCCCAAATAGTACCCTATTCCCTATGTAGTGCACTACATTTCACAATTTCCCTGTGTAGTGCACTACATTTGACCATAGCCTTTTGGGTCCTGGTCAAAAGTAGTGCACTACATAGGGAATGAGGTGCCATTTGGGACGCAATCATTACCTTATCTTGAATAGACCCACCTGTGGAGCGATAGAGGAGGGAGTGCAGCAGCTCGATCTCTGTCTCCAGCTCAGCCAGTCTGAAGTGGACTGACTGGTGGTAGAGAACAGACATCTTGAAGATCTTCCTCTGTCTAGTGTACTGAATGGTGTCCTGGATGATGTTGTCCCTCATGGTTACAACTGAAGGGGAAATTAACAGTAATATAGAGACATTTTTTTGTTTACAAGCAAATGTCACGTTTGAGGGGATTACGGTTGCATCACGGCCTGGTATGGGAATTGGTCCGTCTACGACTGCAAGGCCCTCCAGCAGGTGGTTAAGAAGGCCCAGTACATCACTGGGACCATGCTCCCACCTATTCAGGAAATTTTCTCGAAACAATGCCTGAAGAAGGCCCACAGCATCATTAAGGACAAAACACACACCCCAGCCACTAGCTGCTCTCTCTCTTACTGTCGGGAAGATGGTATCAGAGCATGAGGTCTGATACCAACAGGCTCAGAGACAGTTTCTATCTACACTGAACAAAAAGCTTATTTCTCTAAAATTTTGTGCACAAATTTGCTTACATCCCTGTTAGTGAGCATTTCTACTTTGCCAAAATAATCCATCCACCTGACAGACGTGGCATATCAATAATCTGATTAAACAGCATGATCATTACACAGGTGCAACTTGTGCTGGGGAAAATAAAAGGCCACGCTAAAATGTGCAGTTTTGTCACACAACACAATGCCAAAGACGGCTCAAGTTTTGAGGGTGCATGTAATTGGCATTGTCATGACGTTGGCCTGGGGGTTGGTTTATGACAATAATAAATATCTCTTCCGCCCTTTTTCCTCTCTCTACCCTACTGATATGAAATTTGAAAACCCCTTGGTTAACATAGAGAATCTGGGAACATCAGAATCTAGTGATATTTGACCTATTTATAGTTTTTAAAGAACTAATTAACCTGATTTTGTCAGATAGCAGCTCTATAGAGATGATAACTTGAAATTAAATAATAAAGTCATCAAATAAAACAAATGTAACATACGCAACAACTGAAATATTTTATTAAATTAAAGTTGTGAATAAACTGTGGTTAATAAGTGATAAGCAGTAATGGGCAGTCACTACCATCATGGGACTTTTATTAATTGTTTTATTCTGTGTTGTTACAGCATTCAACCCACAAAATGCATAGTGCATTTAATGTTTAAAAAAAATATTGACATCAAAAAACGTGATTTGCTCAGCAGTACTTGCTGGCTTGCTAGGTAATCAACCTCTGATGCAGTGGTTCTCAAACCTCTCCTTGCGGACCCCCAGCCATTCTATGGATTTGATCTATTCCAGAGCTAGCACACCTGATTCAACTTGACAACTAATCAGCAAAACCTTGATTAGATTAATCAGGGCTAAAACAAAATTGTCTGGAGGTCCTAGAGAACAGATTTGAGAACAACTGCTCTGATGACATCTGCGATGATTACCTGTTTGATTACATGTTTGTTAACTTGCATGAGCTGCATTTGAAATAGCATGTGATCGTATCCACTTCTAGGTAAACAAAGAGCTTTCTGATTCCAAACTGCGCGCTCTACTTTTCATGATGTGGCCGGGAAATGGGTCTATATATATATATATATAGTTGTTTGTCAATTGTATTACAGAGGGTGGAGTATGCAGAGGCTGTGATTAAGTTGCTGTGTGAGGAAGTTCATGTCCTATTTTTTCCCCTCTTTGTGTGAAACTGGTTTTAACTTGGAAGTGGGTGGATGATACAAATCAATGAGCATATAACTGTCTGTCTATATATCTGTATGTTTGTGTGTGTGTGTGTGTGTGTGTGTGTGTGTGTGTGTGTGTGTGTGTGTGTGTGTGTGTGTGTGTGTGTGTGTGTGTGTGTGTGTGTGTGTGTGTGTGTGTGTGTGTGTGTGTGTGGGTTTGTGTTTAGTGTAACAGTCAATGAATAAATGGATAAGAAGCTACTCAGACTGTTATCAAGCCCAGTCTAAATAATAATAGTAATTTGGTTACTTGCCCAAAGCTCTAACCACTAGGCTACAGTACCTGCCGCCCCTCATCAGCGCCTCCTCTAACAGACAGTATCCTGACGTCTCGCGTAATAAAAAGAAAACAGAAAAACGCAAATCGACAAATTAACACTGGGGTCATTCAATTACAGTTATTACCTTGGCTACATTCTTAAAAAACATAGACACCACATGTATTTTGTCCATGAAGTGCGACAATGGGAACTATTTTCTGATTAGATGCCTAAATGAATTAGATTTCATTTCCTGAGCAAAATTACCAATCTGAATGTCCAGAATGTCCTTGGAATGAACTGAAAGTCAACTCTGCAGTGAAAAAAAACCAATGTTGTGTAACTGTATTGACTCTGATGTTTCTGAACTGGTTTAGCTTGGCTATGAACTTCCTTCTTTCGTCACACTGGCTGACATGCGGAAACCCTTTGAACCCATTATGAAAAATGACGTTTGGATTAAGTTTCAAATTGACAACGTCTCTCCTTGAACTAGAAACACTTTAAGGAATACCGGAAAACCCCCACAGACGGAAAGACAGAGTAGAGTATTGATAGGAAGGAGAGAGAGAGGCAGAGTGGGGGAGGGAGGAAAGAAACAGGACTGAATTGGAGAGGTTTGTTTACTATTGCCCACCGCCCAATGTCTCTCTTCCTGGAACTGCAGCATCTTTTATGTATTTTTTATTTATTTCACCTTTATTTAACCAGGTAGGCAAGTTGAGAACAAGTTCTCATTTACAATTGCGACCTGGCCAAGATAAAGCAAAGCAGTTCGACACATACAACAACACAGAGTTACAGATGGAGCAAAACAAACATAGTCAATAATACAGTATTAACAAGTCTATATACGATGTGAGCAAATGAGGTGAGATAAGGGAGGTAAAGGCAAAAAAAGGCCATGGTGGCGAAGTAAATACAATATAGCAAGTAAAACACTGGAATGGTAGATTTGCAGTGGAAGAAAGTGCGAAGGTGAAATAAAAACAATGGTGTCCAAAGGAGCAAAATAAATAAATAAATTAAATACAGTTGGGAAAGAGGTAGTTGTTTGGGCTAAATTAAAGGTGGGCTATGTACAGGTGCAGTAATCTGTGAGCTGCTCTGACAGCTGGTGCTTAAAGCTAGTGAGGGAGATAAGTGTTTCCAGTTTCAGAGATGTTTGTAGTTCGTTCCAGTCATTGGCTGCAGAGAATAGGAAGGAGAAGCGGCCAAAGAAAGAATTGGTTTTGGGGGTGACCTGAGAGATGTACCTGCTGGAGCGCGTGCTACAGGTGGGAGATGCTATGGTGACCAGCGAGCTTAGATAAGGGGGGACTTTACCTAGCAGGGTCTTGTAGATGACATGGAGCCAGTGGGTTTGGCGACGAGTATGAAGCGAGGGCCAGCCAACGAGAGCGTACAGGTCGCAATGGTGGGTAGTATATGGGGCTTTGGTGACAAAACGGATTGCACTGTGATAGACTGCATCCAATTTGTTGAGTAGGGTATTGGAGGCTATTTTTGTAAATGACATCGCCGAAGTCGAGGATTGGTAGGATGGTCAGTTTTACAAGGGTATGTTTGGCAGCATGAGTGAAGGATGCTTTGTTGCGAAATAGGAAGCCAATTCTAGATTTAACTTTGGATTGGAGATGTTTGATGTGGGTCTGGAAGGAGAGTTTACAGTCTAACCAGACACCTAGGTATTTGTAGTTGTCCACGTATTCTAAGTCAGAGCCGTCCAGAGTAGTGATGTTGGACAGGCGGGCAGGTGCAGGCAGCGATCGGTTGAAGAGCATGCATTTAGTTTTACTTGTATTTAAGAGCAATTGGAGGCCACGGAAGGAGAGTTGTATGGCATTGAAGCTTGCCTGGAGGGTTGTTAAGACAGTGTCCAAAGAAGCGCCAGAAGTGTACAGAATGGTGTTGTCTGCATAAAGGTGAATCAGAGACTCACTAGCAGCAAGAGCGACCTCATTGATGTATACAGAGAAGAGTCGGTCCAAGAATTTAACCCTGTGGCACCCCCATAGACTGCCAGAGGTCCGGACAACAGACCCTCCGATTTGACACACTGAACTCTATCAGAGAAGTAGCTGGTGAACCAGGCGAGGCAATCATTTGAGAAACCAAGGCTGTCGAGTCTGCTGATGAGGATATGGTGATTGACAGAGTCGAAAGCCTTGGCCAGATCAATGAATACGGCTGCACAGTAATGTTTCTTATCGATGGCGGTTAAGATATCGTTTAGGACCTTGAGCGTGGCTGAGGTGCACCCATGACCAGCTCTGAAACCAGATTGCACAGCAGAGAGGGTATGGTGAGATTCGAAATGGTTGGTAATCTGTTTGTAGACTTGGCTTTCGAAGACCTTAGAAAGGCAGGGTAGAATAGATGTAGGTCTTTAGCAGTTTGGGTCAAGAGTGTCCCCCCCTTTGAAGAGGAGGATGACCGCAGCTGCTTTCCAATCTTTGGGAATCTCAGACGACACGAAAGAGTGGTTGAACAGGCTGGCAACAATTTTGGCAGATCATTTTAGAAAGAAAGGGTCCAGATTGTCCAGCCCGGCTGATTTATAGGGGTCCAGATTTGGCAGCTCTTTCAGAACATCAGCTGACTGGATTTGGGAGAAGGATAAATGGGGAAGGCTTTGGCGAGTTGCTGTGGGGGGGTGCAGTGCTGTTGACCGGGGTAGGGGTAGCCAGGTGGAAACATGGCCAGCCGTAGAAAAATGCTTATTGAAATGTTCAATTATAGTGGATTTATCAGTGGTGACAGTGTTTCCTATCTTCGGTGCAGTGGGCAGCTGGGAGGAGGTGTTCTTATTCTCCATGGACTTTACAGTGTCCCAGAACTTTTTTGAGTTAGTGTTGCAGGAAGCAAATTTCTGCTTGAACAAGCTAGCCTTGGCTTTTCTAACTGCCTGTGTATAATGGTTTCTAGCTTCCATGAAAAGCTGCATATCACGGGGGCTGTTCGATGCTAATGCAGAACGCCATAGGATGTTTTTGTGTTGGTTAAAGGCAGTCAGGTCTGGGGAGAACCAAGGGCTATATTGGTTCCTGGTTCTAAATTTCTTGAATGGGGCATGCTTATTTAAGATAGTTAGGAAGGCATTTAAAAAAAATAATGACCAGGCATCCTCTACTGACGGGATGAGATCAATATCCTTCCAGGATACCCCGGCCAGGTTGATTAGAAAGGCCTGCTCACTGAAGTGTTTCAGGGAGCGTTTTACAGTGATGAGTGGAGGTCGTTTGACCGCTGACCCATTACGGATGCAGGCAATGAGGCAGTGGTCGCTGAGATCTTGGTTGAAGACAGCAGAGGTGTATTTAGAGGGCAAGTTGGTTAGGATGATATCTATGAGGGTGCCTGTGTTTACGGCTTTGGGGTTGTACCTGGTAGGTTCATTGATAATTTGTGTGAGATTGAGGGCATCAAGCTTAGATTGTAGGATGGCTGGGGTGTTAAGCATGTTCCAGTTTAGGTCACCTAGCAGCACAAGCTCTGAAGATAGATGGGGGGCAATCAGTTCACATATGGTGTCCAGAGCACAGCTGGGGGAGGAGGGTGGTCTATAGTAGGCGGCAATGGTGAGAGACTTTTTAGAGAGGTGGATTTTTAAAAGTAGAAGTTCAAATTGTTTGGGTACAGACCTGGATAGTAGGACAGAACTCTGCAGGCTATCTTTGCAGCAGATTGCAACACCACCCCCTTTGGCAGTTCTATCTTGTCTGAAAATGTTGTAGTTAGGGATGAAAATGTCAGAATGTTTGGTGGTCTTTCTAAGCCAGGATTCAGACACAGCTAGAACATCCAGGTTGGCAGAGTGTGCTAAAGCAGTGAATAAAACAAACTTAGGGAGGAGGCTTCTAATGTTAACATGCATGAAACCAAGGCGGTTACGGTTACAGAAGTCATCAAAAGAGCCGCCTGGGGAATAGGAGTGGAGCTAGGCACTGCAGGGCCTGGATTCACCTCTACATCACCAGAGGAAAAGAGGAGGAGTAGGATAAGGGTACGGCTAAAAGCAATGAGAATTGGTTGTTTAGAACGTCTGGAACAGAGAGTAAAAGGAGATTTCTGGGGGCGATAAAATAGCTTCAAGGTATAATGTACAGACAAACAATACAGTGGAGGTAAACCTAGGAATTGAGTGATGATGAGAGAGATATTGTCTCGAGAAACATCATTGAAATGAGGAGATGTCATCGCATGTGTGGGTGGTGGAACTAATAGGTTGGATAAGGTATAGTGAGCAGGATTAGAGGCTCTACAGTGAAATAAGCCAATTAACACTAACCAGAACAGCAATGGACAAGGCATATTGACATTAAGGAGAGGCATGCTTAGTCGAGTGATCAAAAGGGTCCAGTGAGTAGTGAGGTTGGTTGGGGTCACAGCGATTCAGACAGCTAGTCGGGCCATCGGTAGCAAGCTAGCATAGGATGGAGGTCTGTTTTTAGCCACCTCGTGCGTTTCCGTCGGTAGGATTAGTGGGGTTCCG
The DNA here is from genome assembly GCF_023373465.1 of Oncorhynchus keta. Taxonomy (NCBI): domain Eukaryota; kingdom Metazoa; phylum Chordata; class Actinopteri; order Salmoniformes; family Salmonidae; genus Oncorhynchus; species Oncorhynchus keta. Next base: position 19,288,586 of record NC_068439.1, read on the forward strand.
TGTGGTAGAGGGGATCAATCCAATTCGCAAAAAAATAGATATAGTTATAGAGGCCCAAGAAAAAGAAAAAAAAAATGTCGGATAGATCTATTCAGATAGCAGCCAATTAGCGGACCGCAGATGGGAGTTCAGGTAACGTCGCGACAGAGGAGCCAGCTGGATAACTCCCTCGGGCAGATAACGTCAGTAGTCCAGTTGTGAAGGCCCTGTGGGGCTCCACATTGGCAGTAAAACGGGTCCGGATAGGTGATTGTAGCCCAGGAGTGGCTGATGGAACTCTTCAGCTGGCTAGCTCCAGAATAATTGATGTTTGCTCCGGGATCGACGTAAGCCGATAGTCATACGGATAGCAGCCAGCTAGCTGCGAGATCCAGGTATAAATGTCCAGAGCTTGCGGATGAAATCGGGGGACATGAAGAGAAAAATAGGTCCGGTATGTTCCGGTACGAGTCGCGCCGTACAAAACTGGCGATAGATTTTCGAGCTAAAGGATAGCTGATGACCACAAACCGTGGTTAGCTGAATACTAACGATTAGCCAGTAAAGAAGCTAACTGTCTGATAGTTAAAGCCCATCCCCTCCTAACCAATGAGGTTCTTGCAGGGCACGCGCACGTCATCGAAGAAGACCTCGGCTGTGTCGGAAGACATCCCCGTCCTGTCGATTGTGCGGGCGATGTGAACCCCTGCGAGGGAAACAACGGAGAGAGAGACAGAGCATCATCATGTGGGTCTTGGGTGGGACACCAGAGACTATGAGCTAGCTCCCTAATAGAATGACACAACAGAGTGAAATGACAATGTTATCCTTTGGTTTTAGGTCACAGTGCCAAGAGCACTGAAAATTGGAGTAATCAGAGGTACTGTATTACAAAAATGTCAATATCTACAGTGTCTTCAGAAAATATTCACACCTCTTGACTTTTACCACATTTTCTTGTGTTATACCTTGAATTTAAAATGGATTCAATTGTGGAGTTTTTTTGTCACTGGCCTACACACAATACCCGATAATGTCAAAGTGGGCATTATGTTTTTCTACATTTTTACAAATGAATAAAAAATGAAAAGCTGAAATGTCTTGAGTCTTGAGTTGCATGGACTCATTCTGTGTGCAATAATACTGTTTATAACATGATTTTTGAATGACTACCTGACTACTTTATTTCTGAATTAGGCCCAAGAACGGGAGATGAAGCTATTGACTATTGGAGAGTTTGCTTAGACAAAGGGTGTTTTCACACATAGTACTGAGCTATAGTTCAAATCATTTTTTAAAAATTTGGTCCGGTTGGTTTCACATTGCCAAATGTCAAACAAACTAAAATGCAATACAAGTGTTTATACAAGTAATTTGTTTATTGGAGAAAATGCTCACGTTAAATCCATGTATGATTATCAAGAAGCATAACTTGCATGTCCCAAACATCATATTACTTTCGCTTTGGTCATCCATCAACATGCGGGGGCTATATTCAGTAGCCTATATTGGTTGGACTCCCTGACCATCAATACACAGACTCCCGATGTTGTGTCTCAAAGCGACCGTCTCTCCTAATCTGCATGGGATGCGCACATAAACGCATTGCTACACGCATAATGTTTCAGTGATATCAAGTTATGCTACTGTGTACATTTAATCAAATTGCTCGCAGTCAAACAACCAATAATACTGCACGCCTCTGGTTCTTTTCCTGTGTTTGGTCCAGACGGCATTCTCACCTGCAGAGAACCGCACCAGGGTATGGATGGAATCAGACTGCAGCGTTTTTGAGCGAACCACGCTGCATTGTTTCGTGTGCTGCCGAGTGCGGATAGAGTGTTCACACCAGTCCAAATGAACAAAACTAAGGGGGAAAAACGCTCCAAACAATTTGGTGTGAAAGCCCCCAAAGTATATATCAGTGTGTCTCACCAGGAGAGTTCATAGGCAGACAGATGAGAGACTTGTTCTTGTGAGACGGACCGCCACTGGTGCTGGCCACATCTTATCACCATTCACCACATACTCACCCCTTTACATACCGCATTCGTCTTGATGGCCGGAGGAAAGAGAGAGAGAGAGAGAGAGAGAGACACTGCTTTTGGACTGTACTCTTAATAGATGTCATTCTAATTCCAGTTGGTCAGTTCCAGTTTTATCCTGATCCTGGATGATCCTAAAAACAGAGAATATTAGAAACGGACCATCTTGGATCCATCACACTGTGTGACGCCAAGTTCTGTAGAATAACCTTTTCCAAACAACTGTGATCCACCAACTTTTTCGACCTGAGTGGTTGAGTTCTTACTGAGAATTCACTTTAGGGGAAGCGGAAGTCAGGCCATAATAAATTACTAGTGGGATACTAAATTAAGGCAACTTACTAGCAACATCGGAACCGGCTCCCACTTCACTCACTCCCAGACAGGCCACTTTGTCTCCCATTATGGAGGACAGCTGAAACTCCTTCTTCAGCTCTTCAGAGCCAAACCTACAGTACCACAACACACAGAGACAGTGGTGTTGAAGAGCTGTTCAAGTAACTGTTCCGGTAGACTTCCAGTCACTGCTCTAACGCAGTAGCTCACAAACTACCTTCAACTTCTTCAAACTGCACGCGGAGACATACAAATGAAATTCATTAGTTTATCTTAGTAGAAAGCGGGCTTAATTGCCAAAATCTCACACCATCCCTTTAAGCTTATTTTGCTATGTAAAATGAATAGTTGATTGACTCATCATGAATAACATGATTTATGTATTTAAACCTCTGTATTAGAATACTTCTAGAAGTCACTGAGCCCTAGTTTTGAATTGTTATTGTTGCATGTTGAAACTCAGATGAGTAGGTGGTCTGTAATAGTGTCTTCAAAAAAGCTTGACTTTATAAATGTTTATGTGTGTGTAATAAACAGAGGCTAATTACCATAGAGATTAAAATAAACATTCTTCATTGGCTCATAAAGAAAATAGCATGCCTATGTGCCAGATGGGTGCAGTATATACCTTACCTAGCCAGGGCAGGTGTGGCCATATCAGTCTGGACTCCGATGGCCATGGGGATGCCTCCACAGTGGATGTTACCCAGCTCCTCTGACACGGCAATACTGTAGCTGAAGTCCAGGCCTAGGCCTCCATACTCTGCACAGCACACATAAACACAAGCACCCTCTTATAGGAATAGTTCACCCAGGACACAACATACAAACTCCCTCTTAAAGGGATCGTTCACACACATTACAAAATACATATTTGTTTACTTTACCCAGTAAGTAGTCTATGGACATCGTAAGACAGCAAGCCATGTTTTTAGTTCACCGAGCCACTGTCTTCAAATGCTAACTTTTTAGCATTTGCGGCATAAATCCAATGCTAAATTGGCATTTTTCGCGCTTCATGTCCAAATCACTTTAAAGTAACTTAATTGCACTATGCAAACAATGAAATATACTTTAGCATATCCTAGTAACCTGGGTGACCGGCAACCTAATAAGCAAGGCTTGGAATGTATTTAAATGTGAATGTATTCAATGAAAGTAGCTGTAAAGTTACGCAGAAAATAGAATACATTCAAAAGGATTTCTGTTTTTCTTGAAAAATATAAGATCATTGGTGGATCATGACAGTTATGTAAATTGCCCGTACAGGTAAGACATCAGGGCTTTAAAGATTCTGACCAAATTCACATTCACATCACTATGTGAGTTATAGATCTGTCATTGTCATTGAAGGCAAGTCTAAGAAGTGGTAGATATGTTCTATGTATGCTTTTTCTATGCTTCCCGTTCTTAAGTTAACATTTTTTGTCTTTTACCTTCGGTTTTGTAAACCAGCTTCAAACTGCCGAAAAAACAATATTTTTAGTTATTGAAAATATATTTAATAGCGGTTAAGATGGTACAATGACAGGTTTGTGTTAAACCAACCCTTGTGGCGCCACTTCACAACACATTCTTACCAGCTCATGTCTGCCAGGATTTAGCTGCATGGTTTTGAGAGCTGACAAGTAAACCAGACATTTGTAACAGATTTCTCCATACACAGTTTCTGACATTGCTTGTTTTGTCACATAAACGGAAATTAGGCAAACTATTTTAATTTTAGCAACCAGGAAATGGCAGAGCGATTTCTGCACATTGCACCTTTAATAACACAGTGTTAAACCATCTAACTGTCAGTTATCTCGCAGAGGGAACTCCACACCGCCCCCTTTCTTTTCTCTTCATTATCTGTTAGCACAGCTTGAAATGAGTGGGCACTTTCCACACAAGACAGAGAGCGCTGAAGGCCAACTAGCAATCTTTTAAATGTTCAGTAAAGTTAATCTATGTTAATGCACCCATTTTATGTTTCAATAGAGAATTTCTCTGCAGTTCTGATCTGATGCCCATATATTTGTCAAGCTATCTGAACAAAATGCTTTAATGTAAAAAGAAAAAAACAATATCAAATTGGGCAATTTACATGAATCAACTAGCTCTAATCTGCCGAATGGAACCAGACAGAAATTCAATGGGAAAATGACAACAGTCTGACACCTCTGTCAGATTTCATAACATCACAAACCCCCAACAAAACATCAGATGCGAGAAAAAAAGACATAAACAGACACTAATGATGACGAGGATGAATAACTACAAGAACATTTTGACACCAGAGAGTTTTATCCTCTCCTCTCCAGCCAGAACGGTCAGATTCACCTGCCAAATGTCTTTCAGAATGTTGCAGCCAGAGGAAAGCTGTTTGGAGATAAATGTGTGACAGGCCTGGAACCCCGTTGAGGATAATATTGACAGTTGGAAATGCAGAAGGTTCGACAGAGTTTTAGCAAAATAGCTGGGCGTGGTTGTGGAGCAACGCAAAGCAAACAATGTCAGCCGTAGATATCCCTTACATGTGTGTCGTGACAGGAAGGGATTCCACTATAGCACAACAATGACCCACTGACAACAAACAACAACTTTTGAAGGTATACATAAGGACTATATAACTGCATTATAAAGCCCCTCTTCAGCAAAATGAGCAGTAATAATGTTAGAGTGGCGTTACAGAGATCCAACCGTTTAATTGGCAGCGACTCCAGAGTGTTCCCATGACATCCAATGAGAATGCTATAGTACGTAAATTAGAATCCCAAAAAATAAGTGTGCTCAAAATCACTTCATTTAGGATAAGAATAACGAGTTACTGGTAGAGTATGTGTAATGTTATTATATTATTACTAAATGTCTGAGAGAGAGAGTAGAGGGCACTGAGGAGGCTAAAGTCAGGGTAACATAACATTGGACCATCATAACAGAACTATCAGAAAAATTCTGGTCTGTGGAAAACCCAGCCGTGTTGCCAAGCCTCGTCAGTCTGGTCAGAGGCGGGCCAATGTCAGAGGCTGAATTTTGGATCCCACTGTCCTGTCTGAGGGTGGAATAACATCACGAAAGAACGCACACACACACACACACACACACACACACACACACACACACACACACACACACACACACACACACACACACACACACACACACACACACACACACACACACACACACACACACACACACACACACACACACACGCACACACACACACACACACACAGGAAGGGAGGGAGGGAGGGAGGGAGAGGTCATCCATGCTATGCTCCCCGTTGCCTGTGCAACACTTCCTGTTCTGGTTCTAGTGTTTCACTGTTATCCCGCCTTTCCTTATGTCCTTATGGAAGAAAATGTATCTTATGAAATGTGAAGGTTGGCTTTGTGCTTCCAAACTTGGATATAATTTGTAAAAACTAGAGTGGGCCGTGCCCGCTGGATAGATTAGTAGCCGAAATGTGATTGTTTCATACGTTGATACTATCTGCCAAGGTTTTGTTTTGTACTCTATTACAGCTCCAAGATATGTTCCAAGAAATTAAAAGCTTTGAAATAGTTGGAGCTACTCTAAGGTCGGAGCTTGCCAGCTTGGTATTGCCTTTGAGCCCTAGAACTCTCATTCCATTGGGTGACTCCCAGAGTAGTAACACTCCACATTCTCACCACAGTCATGTTTGCATTCCAAATTACTCCTGCAGTCTACGTCCCTCATCGTTCTCTGCTAATCTCAGCCGTCATCTGAAGATAAGGATGTGTCATCTGTATTTGACATTTTAAATCCCTCAGTGGCTATCTCTTCTGTGAAAACCATTCCCAGGCTACCTGGTATTTCTCCATCCCAGCAGTGCAGAGCTAAAAGCCTCCTAGTCAGGGCTAAGCCTCCTAGTCAGTGCTAAGCCTCCTAGTCAGTGCTAAGCCTCCTAGTCAGTGCTAAGCCTCCTAGTCCTCTTCCATTCCAATCAATCTAACCAGACTCATAAAAGCACACTTTGAGAGCTTAGCGCTTTAATACATGTTTTAGCATAGAGAATCTTTATATTGGGGACAGACCTGATCTCTATTGTACAGGCATTCAGGGTAACACAGAAGGTACTACTAACTATTTGGAAATGATTACATTAGAGTAGATCAGGCGATACATAACAGACAAATGTCTGGAGGCACATTTCGGGAGACCAACATTTTACAATTTAGTATTCTGAGGAAAACTACAGAGATAAAACTGACAAAACACATAGGCTACAGTGTTTTGACATTCTTACCTTTTAAATAATCTAAAATCTAAAATAGATTTTGATTTGTTAAAACACTTTTTTGGTTACTACATGATTCCATATGTGTTATTTCATAGTTTTGATGTCTTCACTATTATTCTACAATGTAGAAAATAGTCTAAATAAAGAGAAAGCCTTGAATGAGGAGGTGTGTCCAAACTTTTGACTGGTACTGTATAGCTACAATAATAGCACAAATAGGCCTAACAGTGGTATCGCTTATCCCTATTAGTGCCACATTTGGGCTATTAGCAATATGTGTCTCATCTCATCAGTGTCTCTTACAGTGTAGGCTAAACCACAAAGGGGATATCTAATATACCATCTGGTAATATAGTGTGTCTCGGACAGCCTTCCTAGTCCCCATTCTTTCTAATCCAGCTGTTAATGCTGAAGGGCTTTGCAGTCAATACTCTCCTCTGACCTAGCTAGATTTATGAGCCAATTTCACCACAGGGCCCACGACCTATGACACCCACTGCATTACTCTCTTTGTTAAAGAAGTAGTTGACTTCAAAATCAACGTTTGTTAGATGTTTTGACATCTAGTGCGACTAATGTCGAGATGAGAGTTCTCGTTTCTATTAATTTGGTGTATTATATACTGTATTTGGATCGAGATTGGTTTGTGGTGAGACTTGAACCAATCTCGCCCACTTATGAGGTCTGAAAACATCTTGGCAAAACCACATCTTGGAATGAATCATCACTTTAAATCCTCAAACTTCTTATACATATTATAGACACTGAACAAAATTATAAACGCAAAATCCCAGAAAAGTTCCATTTGCACAAAAAGCTTATTTCTCTCAAATGTTATGCACAAATTTGTTTACATCCCTGTTAGTTAGCATTTTTCCTTTGTCAAGATAATCCACCCCCCTGACAGGTGTGGCATATCAAGAAGCTGATTAATCAGCATGATCATTAAACAGTTGCTCCTTGTGCTGGGAACAACAAAAGGCCACTCTAAAATGCGCAGTTTTGTCACACAACACAATGCCACAGATGTTTCAAGTTTTGAGGGAGCGTGCAATTGGCATGTTGACTGCAGGAATGTCCACCAGAGCTGTTGCCAGAGAATTGAATGTTAATTTCTCTACCATAAGCTGCCTCCAATGTCGTTTTAGAGAATTTGGCAGTACGTCCAACCGTCCTCACAACCGCAGACCACGTGTAACCACGTCAGTCCAGGACCTCCACATCCGGCTTCTTCACCTGCGGGATCGTCTGAGAGATTGGGTGGTTGGGTGCTGAGGAGACATTTCTGTCTGTAATAAAGCCAATTTGTGGGGAAAAACTCATTCTGATTGGCTGGGCGTGGCACCCATAGCCGCATCCCTGCCCAGTCATTTAATATCCATAGATTAGGGCCTAATGAATGTATTTTAATTGACTGATTTCCTTATGTGAACTGTAACTCAGTATCTTTGAAACTAAAATCTTTGAAATGGTTGCTTATTGCGTTTATATTTGCGTTCAGTATGCATACAAATTTGAATCACAGTTGTCCCAACAGTCTCATCTTTTTTTCTCAGTGACACTGCAGGCGGTAGAGGACAGCATCTGGAATGGAGATGCGACTGACAGCTGTTGTGGGATGTGACTACACACATTCACAGTTGGAAAATATATACACTATATATATACCACAATATGGCAGTTTCTCACTTCCACATATTCATTGGAGTGGGCCAAAGCCAGAATTACATGCTAAGCACTCCTTAAAGCTGTAATGTGTACATTTTTGGGTGACCTGACCAAATTCACATAGAAATGGGAGATGTAGATCTGTCACTCTCATGGAAAGAAGTGGTAGATCTGTTCTATGTGCGTTATTTCTATTTTTCCTTTGGTGTCTTTTACTTTGATTTTGTGCACCTGCTTCAAACAGCTGAAAATATTTTGGGTTATGGAAAATATATTTCACAGCGGATTAGATGATACAATGACTCTATGCTTGTTTTGTCACATAAACTGAAATTAGGCGAACTATTACAATTTTTTTAAATTGCGGGAAATAGCAGAGCGATCTCTGCATAGTGCACCTTTAACTTTTCTTATGAAAATGAAGAGTAATCTTTGGCCTATTTCATCTTCAGTCTGGTATGCAATGAAATAATGACTAAACTTAATTTTCTCACGCTAGACCTTGAGAGCTTCTTTTGTTGACTTCTGATGAAGAGCAGTGCATAGTTTGACACATCGGGCACTCAGGGGTCTATGAGGAACCCATTATCGCTTGCTACTGCTCTATCTATCTAGACCCTTTCACAGGGAATGATGCTTCACCATACAGAAGCACAATAGACTTCCGTTGCTCCTTGTCTCAATCCGATTCAGGTGATTGTTCATGAAAACACTAAACTAATTAAACCATCTACGTAGTCTGAAATGACTCATCCTCTTCTCTTCAAAGGGAAGTGCATTTAACTGACAACATTTTTAAGGAATGAGACGGTGAAATAGGTTAAGCATAATTTTCCATAAATTAATCAGAATCAGGCAAAGAAATATCTCATAACTCAGAAAAAGTTTAATGAGTAATTACAGGAGAAGATGAAATAATTTGGAGAAAAAAGGGAAGTGTGTAGTTTGTACCAACTGGTTTGTTGACACCCGAAAACCCGGCTTTTCCAAGGAGTTTGAAGACTTGGTGGGCAATGCTACCCGTTGGTCCACATAGGGGTTGATCTCCTGGTCGATGATTTATGACACCGACAAGGAAAGAGGGAAAGGTGACATACAGTACACATGGACATGGAATTGTGCAACATTTCCCCATTATAATTTTCAAAATTCTTCAAGCTCGGTCATTGGTTGTTGATCATTGCTAGGTAACAATTTTCAGGTCTTGCCATAGATTTTCATGTAGATTTAAGTAAAAACTGTAACTTGGCAACGCAGGAACATTCACTTTCTTCTTGGTAAGCAACTCCAGTGTAGATTTTACCTTATGTTTTAGGTTATTGTCCTGCTGAAAGGTGAATTCATCTCCCAGTGTCTGGTCGAAACCAGACTGAACCAGGTTTCCTCTAGGATTTTCACTGTGCTTAGCTCCATTCCGTTTCTTTTTTAGAATGAAAAACCCTCCAGTCCTTAACGATTACAAGCATACCCATAACATGTTGCAGCCACCACTATGCTTGAAAATATGGAGAGTTGTACTCAGTAATGTGATCTATTGGATTTGTCCCAAACATAACACTTTGTATTCAGGACAAAAAGTGAATTGCTTAGCTACATTTTTTTGCAGTATTACTTTAGTGCCCTGTTGCAAACAAGATGCATGTTTTGGAATATTTGTATTTGGTACAGGCTTACTTCTTTTCACTCTGTCATTTAGGTTACTAATTGTGGAGTAGCTACAATGTTGTTCATCCATCCCCAGTTTTCTCCTATCACAGCCATTTAACTCTGTAACTGTTTTGTGCGTGCTACTCCCCACATATTTATTACAGTCAGGTGAATAAAAGACCATTCAAAATAAGAATAGGCTTTTTCTCCACTGTCAACAAGTCTTTATGAAATATTGAAGTTTCACAAGACTGAACACTCCCGTTCTTGTGCAGTATATAGGGAATATGGTGCTACTTGGGATGTAACCCAGGAACAATTTTGATTTGTTCTTCCAAATAGTCTTCAGCTGGAAAATCACTTAAAAAGATACTATCAATATCCCACATTTCTCTGGTAACTCAACAGCTTCTTAGGGGAAGATGATTTGCCTACATGCTAAGATGCTGACCTCAATGGCCGTGACAAACAACATGATGAGATGGATGGTGTTCTTTCTCAAAGGTGCATAAAGTACAGTACAGAAACAAGAGATTTGAGCCTTAAAGTATAACTATTATAAGCTTTAAGTGTTGATCCTATCAGCATTTCATTTACAATGCGTGATTGGTTTCAACAAGCCACCTGAAACTCTTTGTCTAGATCCTCATATGTCCTCAAATAGGTGTCCATTTGGGAGGGAAATGTTCTAAACAATGAATACTACCTTCGCAAAATAGCTTGAGTTTACACAATTACCTGTGCTTCCTCCTAATTCTATTACAGTAGTTAGTATAGAGAACACATTGTTTAAATGCACTGTTACTTTTAATGTCCAAAAGAGTCAACAGACCCTTGACAAACCCGTCTATCAAAATGCTTTCAAGCATTGCTGTCTGGTAGAGAAAATTAAAAGCAATTAAAACCACCATAATTATGACGTTAATGGGGGAAAATGACAAATTTAGTCTAATGTAACTTCCTTCAGTGCATAAGCTACTGTCAGGCGTTCATAATGGAGTTTGTAATACAATCTTAAAATTCAGTCTTATTCAATTGGAGCGAGCGGTCGCATTCGCACTTCGCTCTGCAGGTTGTATAACTTTTTATAACTTTTTCATTACATTTCATTATAGTACAACGGTTGATTTGTCTAATCTTAGCAATTCTTCTTAGCTAGCTACATAGCCGTCCTTGTATCAGAGATAATTGCATAATTATCGTATTTCGTCGCCCTAACGTAGCCTTCACTGCTATTCGCCCAGGAGCTAGCTAACGCACACAGATTAGCATCACTGTAGTGCTATTCACTCAACTGTACGACTTGATTAGTTCAGTGTTAGCTAGCTACATAGCTGTCTTTGTTTCCAAGATAATTGTGTAGTTTAGTGTGTGTAGCCTTGGAGTGATTATCTTAATTCACTGAGGTTCGCTAGCCAGCTATTTGTCGTCCTTAACGTAGGAGACTCTGCTAGCTAGCCAACAGCTAACTGCTAACAGCTAGCCAACGTCTGCTGTTTTGAATTCAACAACCCGGTCAGGTGGTTTCACATTTTCGTTTCATTGCAGTGCAGCGGTTTGATTTGTTTGATCGTGGCTAGCTGCATAGCCGTCTTTGTTTCAAAGATAATTGTGTAGTCTAGACCGATTCCCTAGGTTAGCTAGCCAGCTATTGTCGTTCTTTTAACTCAACGTAACGTAAACAACACTGCTAGCTAGCCAGCTAGCCCCGAATAGCAGCACTGTAGAATTATTACACTCAACGGAACGACTTGATTAGTGTAGTGTCAACAACGCAGCTACTGCCAGCTAGCCTACTTTAGCAGTACTGTATCATTTTAATCATTTTAGTCAATAAGATTCTTGCTACGTAAGCTTAACTTTCTGAACATTCGAGACGTGTAGTCCGCTTGTCATTCCAATTTCCTTGCATTAGCGTAGCCTTTTCTGTAGCCTGTCAACTATGTGTCTGTCTATCCCTGTTCTCTCCTCTCTGCACAGACCATACAAACGCTCCACACCGCGTGGCCGCGACCACCCTAACCTGGTGGTCCCAGCGCGTACGACCCACGTGGAGTTCCAGGTCTCTGGTAGCCTCTGGAACTGCCAATCTGCGGCCAACAAGGCAGAGTTCATCTCAGCCTATGCCTCCCTCCAGTCCCTTGACTTCTTGGCACTGACGGAAACATGGATCACCACAGATAACACTGCTACTCCTACTGCTCTCTCCTCGTCCGCCCACGTGTTCTCGCACACCCCGAGAGCTTCTGGTCAGCGGGGTGGTGGCACCGGGATCCTCATCTCTCCCAAGTGGTCTTTCTCTCTTTCTCCCCTTACCCATCTGTCTATTGCCTCCTTTGAATTCCATGCTGTCACAGTTACCAGCCCTTTCAAGCTTAACATCCTTATCATTTATCGCCCTCCAGGTTCCCTCGGAGAGTTCATCAATGAGCTTGATGCCTTGATAAGCTCCTTTCCTGAGGACGGCTCACCTCTCACAGTTCTGGGCGACTTTAACCTCCCCACGTCTACCTTTGACTCATTCCTCTCTGCCTCCTTCTTTCCCCTCCTCTCCTCTTTTGACCTCACCCTCTCACCCCTCCCCCTACTCACAAGGCAGGCAATACGCTTGACCTCATCTTTACTAGATGCTGTTCTTCCACTAACCTCATTGCAACTCCCCTCCAAGTCTCCGACCACTACCTTGTATCCTTTTCCCTCTCGCTCTCATCCAACACTTCCCACACTGCCCCTACTCGGATGGTATCGCGCCGTCCCAATCTTCGCTCTCTCTCCCCCGCTACTCTCTCCTCTTCCATCCTATCTTCTCTTCCCTCTGCTCAAACTTTCTCCAACCTATCTCCTGATTCTGCCTCCTCAACCCTCCTCTCCTCCCTTACTGCATCCTTTGACTCCCTATGTCCCCTATCCTCCAGGCCGGCTCGGTCCTCCCCTCCCGCCTCCGTGGCTCGACGACTCATTGCGAGCTCACAGAACAGGGCTCCGGGCAGCCGAGCGGAAATGGAGGAAAACTCGCCTCCCTGCGGACCTGGCATCCTTTCACTCCCTCCTCTCTACATTTTCCTCCTCTGTCTCTGCTGCTAAAGCCACTTTCTACCATTCTAAATTCCAAGCATCTGCCTCTAACCCTAGGAAGCTCTTTGCCACCTTCTCCTCCCTCCTGAATCCTCCCCCTCCCTCCTCCCTCTCTGCAGATGACTTCGTCAACCATTTTGAAAAGAAGGTCGATGACATCCGATCCTCGTTTGCTAAGTCAAACGACACCGCTGGTTCTGCTCACACTGCCCTACCCTATGCTCTGACCTCTTTCTCCCCTCTCTCTCCAGATGAAATCTCGCGTCTTGTGACGGCCGGCCGCCCAACAACCTGCCCGCTTGACCCTATCCCCTCCTCTCTTCTCCAGACCATTTCCGGAGACCTTCTCCCTTACCTTACCTCGCTCATCAACTCATCCCTGACCGCTGGCTACGTCCCTCCCGTCTTCAAGAGAGCGAGAGTTGCACCCCTTCTGAAAAAACCTACACTCGATCCCTCCGATGTCAACAACTACAGACCAGTATCCCTTCTCTCTTTTCTCTCCAAAACTCTTGAGCGTGCCGTCCTTGGCCAGCTCTACCGCTATCTCTCTCAGAATGACCTTCTTGATCCAAATCAGTCAGGTTTCAAGACTAGTCATTCAACTGAGACTGCTCTTCTCTGTATCACGGAGGCGCTCCGCACTGCTAAAGCTAACTCTCTCTCCTCTGCTCTCATCCTTCTAGACCTATCGGCTGCCTTCGATACTGTGAACCATCAGATCCTCCTCTCCACCCTCTCCGAGTTGGGCATCTCCGGCGCGGCCCACGCTTGGATTGCATCCTACCTGACAGGTCGCTCCTACCAGGTGGCGTGGCGAGAATCTGTCTCCTCACCACGCGCTCTCACCACTGGTGTCCCCCAGGGCTCTGTTCTAGGCCCTCTCTTATTCTCGCTATACACCAAGTCACTTGGCTCTGTCATAACCTCACATGGTCTCTCCTATCATTGCTATGCAGACGACACACAATTAATCTTCTCCTTTCCCCCTTCTGATGACCAGGTGGCGAATCGCATCTCTGCATGTCTGGCAGACATATCAGTGTGGATGACGGATCACCACCTCAAGCTGAACCTCAGCAAGACGGAGCTCCTCTTCCTCCCGGGAAGGACTGCCCGTTCCATGATCTCGCCATCACGGTTGACAACTCCATTGTGTCCTCCTCCCAGAGCGCTAAGAACCTTGGCGTGATCCTGGACAACACCCTGACGTTCTCAACTAACATCAAGGCGGTGTCCCGTTCCTGTAGGTTCATGCTCTACAACATCCGCAGAGTACGACCCTGCCTCACACAGGAAGCGGCGCAGGTCCTAATCCAGGCACTTGTCATCTCCCGTCTTGATTACTGCAACTCGCTGTTGGCTGGGCTCCCTGCCTGTGCCATTAAACCCCTACAACTCATCCAGAACGCCGCAGCCCGTCTGGTGTTCAACCTTCCCAAGTTCTCTCACGTCACCCCGCTCCTCCGCTCTCTCCACTGGCTTCCAGTTGAAGCTCGCATCCGCTACAAGACCATGGTGCTCGCCTACGGAGCTGTGAGGGGAACGGCACCTCAGTACCTCCAGGCTCTGATCAGGCCCTACACCCAAACAAGGGCACTGCGTTCATCCACCTCTGGCCTGCTCGCCTCCCTACCACTGAGGAAGTACAGTTCCCGCTCAGCCCAGTCAAAACTGTTCGCTGCTCTGGCCCCCCAATGGTGGAACAAACTCCCTCACGATGCCAGGACAGCGGAGTCAATCACCACCTTCCGGAGACACCTGAAACCCCACCTCTTCAAGGAATACCTAGGATAGGGTAAGTAAGGGTAAGTAAGGGTAAGTAATCCTTCTCACCCCCCTTCTCCCCCCCAACAAGATTTAGATGCAAGTGGCTGTTCCACTGGTTGTCATAAGGTGTATGCACCAATTTGTAAGTCGCTCTGGATAAGAGCGTCTGCTAAATGACTTAAATGTAAAAAATGTAATTTGATTAAGTTCATAATCAAAGAACAGCACAGGATCTGGCTTTCCGTGTGTTGGAAGGCATTTCAAGACAAATAAAAAAAACATTCAATTACTAAATGCACCCCAAAAAGTTATTTCCATATTTCCGAAAGATTGTGCAAGAAGGAATACTAGGGCCCTATAAAGACTGTTACATTTTTTTGCCTGATTCCATTTAGTTTTTCCCCAAATACAGCTTCCTCCATTTAGTTTTTCCCGGTTAAAAAAATGCCCAGTTTATCACACTTCTTTAATAGAAAAACAACTATGTTTGGATGTTCTAAGAACACAATAGTGCTTCAAATATTGCAGTTTCACAAGACTGCAGATAGAGACAGGTTAAGTCTCTGACCATCTAACCTAGCTCCACAAAACCCAATCCAAATTCTTGTCATTCCGGACAAATAGAGCAACAATCATACAGTTTGAGAATTACAAGCCTATGTTTGCATCTAACAATGTTAGCCAAACATAACATCTAATTTCCCAATGAAGTCACCCTAATACTAACTGTACCAGTTGGAGTATACCAGCTACATGGACATACAGTACAGATATTTGTGCAGGCATTGAGTAGCATGAGATGGAAGCGGTTCACAACATTAGTCCCTCCAAATAGAGCGACAGTAATATATTTGCATCATGAATGAAGACTTTTCTTAGGGAGTGAAGGGATGAGGAGTGGAACACTCCCGTTCTTGAGAAATGGGAGCTCCAACAGAGACTTGGTACCACGGATCCCTCCCAAATGGCACCCTATTCCCTACATAGTGCACTATTCTTGACTAGGTCCCATAGGGCTCTGGTCAAAAGTAGTACAGTATATAGGGAATATGGTGCTACTTGGGATGTAACCCAGGAACCATTTTGATTTGTTCTTCCAAATCGTCTTCAGCTAGAAAATCACTTTTTACTCTCTAAATCACACTTCTTTAATAGAAAAACAACTATGTTTGGACGTTCTAACACAATAATGCTTAAATCACATCAGGAAACCACTTTTGAGGTCTGAGAAAAATATGATAAATGTAGATTTTTGGGTGTAGTTTACCACTCAGACCTGGGCAGTTCCAGTCCTCGGGGCCCTGATTGGTGTCACACTTTTCCCCCATCCCTAGCAAACACAGCTTATTTTAAATAATTGCATTTTTAACTGAAGATCATGATTAGTTCATTATTGGAGGCAGGTGTGTTAGCTGGGGCAAAAGTGTGACACCAATTAAGCCCCCTAGAGTTGTCCAGGCCTGCTAATTGAAGCACACACCTACTGTAGCAAGAGGCTGTTGTTTAGCTGTGTTTTTGTAGCGCACATGTGATGTCAGACTTTGCAAAACAAAGTTTACACACAATACCCCAGGTTGAAAAAAAATGGAAATATCACATTTAAATAAGTATTCAGACCCTTTACTCAGTACTTTGTTGAAGCACCTTTGATAGTGATTACAGCCTTGGGTCTTCTTGGATATGACGCTATAAGCTTGGCACACCTGTATTTGGGGAGTTTCTCCCATTCTTCTCTGCAGATCCTCTCAAGCTCTGTCAAGCTCTGTCAGGTTAGATGGCGAGCGTTGCTGCACAGCGATTTTCTGGTCTACCCAGAGGTGTTCGATCAGGTTCAAGTCCGGGCTGTGGCTGGGTCACTCAAGGACATTCAGAGACTTGTCCAGAAGCCACTCCTGCATTGTCTTGGCTGTGTGCTTAGGGTCGTTGTCCTGTTGGAAGGTGAACCTTCGCCCCAGTCTGTGGTCCTGAGCGCTCTGGAGCAGGTTTTCATCGAGGATCTCTCTGTACTTTGCTCTGCTCATCTTTCCCTTGATCCTGACTAGTCTTCCAGTCCCTACCGCTGAAAATATCTACACAGCATGCTGCCACCACCATGCTTCACCGTAGGGATGGTGCCAGGTTTCCTCCAGACGTGACGCTTGGCATTCAGGCCCAAGAGTTCAATCTTGGGTTCATCAGACCAGAGAATCTTGTTTCTCATGGTCTGAGGTCCATTTTGGCAAACTCCAAGTGGGCTGTCATGTGCCTTTTACTGAGGAGTGGCCTCCGTCTGACCACATAAAGGTCTAATTGGTGGAGTGCTGTAGAGATGGTTGTCCTTGTGGAAGGTTCTCCCATCTCCACAGAGGAACTCTGGAGCTCTGTCAGAGTGGCCATTGGGTTCTTGGACACCTCCCTGACCAAGCCCCTTCTCCCCCGATTCCTCAGTTTGGCTGGGCGGCCCCGCTCTAGGAAGAGTCTTGGTGGTTCTAAGCTTCTTCCATTTAAGAATGATGGAGGCGGGCCTCCTGATGGGTGCAGTGGATTAAGGCACTGCATCGCAGTGCTAGCTGTGCCACTAGAGAGCCTGGTTAAAGTCCAGGCTCTGTCTCAGCCGGCCGCGACTGGGGCATGGGGCAGCACACAATCGGCCCAGCGTCGTCCGGGTTAGGTGGAGGGCTTGGCCGGCTGGGATGCTCTTATCCCATCACGCACTTGCGACTCCTGTGGTAGGCCGGGAGCAATGCACACTGACACGGTCGCAGTTGCACAGTGTTTCCTCTGACACATTGGTGAGGCTGGCTTCCGGGTTAAGCGGGCATTGTGTCAAGAAGCAGTGCGGCTTGGCTGGGTTGTGTTTCGTAGGATGTATGTGTCTCGACCTTCGACCTCTCCCGAGTCCGTACGGGAGTGGCAGCGATGGGACAAGACTGTATCTACCAATTGGATACCACGAAATTGGAGAGAAAACGGGGTAAAGGAATGATGGAGGCTGCTGTGTTTTTGGGGACCTTCAAAGCTGCAGAAATGTTTTGCTACCCTTCAGCCAGATTTGGGTTTCAACACAATCCTGTCTCTGAGCTCTACGGACAATTCCTTCGACCTCATGGCTTGGTTTTTTCTCTGACATGAACTGTCAACTGTGGGGCCTTATATAGACAGGTGTGTGCCTTTCCAAATCATGTCCAATCAATTGAATTTACCACAGATGGACTCCAATCAAATCTCAAGGATGATCAATGGAAACAGGATGCACCTGAGCTCAATTTCGAGCCTCAAAGCTAAGGGTCTGAAAACTTATGTAAATAAGGTTTTTATGTTTTTTCTAAAAACCTGTTTTTGCTTTGTCATTATGGTGCATTGTGTGTAAATTGTTGAGGCACATTTTTTATTTAATCTATTTTAGAAAAAGGCTTTAACGTAACAAAATAGGGAAAAAGTAAAGGGGTCTGAATACTTTCTCAATGCACTGTACAAAGGTTATTGTTAACTTGTAGTGTTGCATACCAGAACAATTTCACACCGCAGAGCTGTGAATTGTGAGTCGGGGTCAAGAGCACTGTCAAGAACATTACTTTCCCCTGACAGCTGTAACATCTGAGCAATTCCACAGTAACAGAATTAAGTTGAGACTCAGAATGTTCACTTTAAAATGTATGTCAAACAAAAACCAATGATTGAAAATTAAAACAAACAATACAACTCTATGCACAAGGACTACTTTTAAAAATGTCCACTGGTAACAGAATGACAGCACAAACAGCACAAACACGGAACCCAAACCGGCTGCGTGCGTGCGCCATCGTGAGCTATCGTGCATACATTTATTTTTCCCCCTACACCAAACGCGATCACGACACGCAGGTTAAAATATCAAAACAAACTGAACCAATTACATTAATTTGGGGACAGGTCGAAAAGCATTAAACATGTATGGCAATTTAGCTAGTTAGCTTGCACTTGCTAGCAAATTTGTCCTATTTAGCTAGCTTGCTGTTGCTAGCTAATTTGTCCTGGGATATATAAACATTGAGTTGTTATTTTACCTGAAATGCATAAGGTCCTCTACTCCAATTAATCCACACATCTACGACAATTAATCCATACATAAAACGGCCAACCAAATCGTTTCTAGTCATCTCTCCTCTTTCCAGGCTTTTTCATCTTTGAACTTATATGGTGATCGGCATCTAAACTTTCATAGTATTACCACGACGACTGGCAAAACAGTTTGTCTTTCAATCACCCACGTGGGTATAACCAATGAGAAGACGGCACGTGGGTACCTGCTTCTATAAACCAATGAGGAGATGGGAGAAGCAGGACTTTCAGTGCGATCTGCGTCAGAAATAGAAAGGAGTTCTATTTTAGCCCTTGGCATCGCAGTCGCTCGTTGGTGCGTGAGCAGTGTGGGTGCAATAATTGAATAACATGGATTTCTAAATGTATTTTGCGATGCTCGCGCACGTGACTTGTCCGGTCTGGTCAGCATGTTAGCATCGCAGACCGTCATTATTTTACCAAATTTTGCATCTGCACTGTTCTTCAAGTCAATGTATTTTTGTCAAATCTTCTGTGGACATTGTTCAAAGTAGTCCTTGTGCATAGAGCTGTATGGTTTGTTTAACTTTGCAATAATTGTTTTTTGTTTGACATAGTGGAAAGTGGAAAGTGGAATTGCCTATCACTTGAGGAAGAAGTAAGCAGAAGAAGTATACTACAGTTCAACATTTTGATTAAACGGAATTTCCCCCCAAATCTTGATGTCAAACAAATATAACATAGGCTAGGTATGATTTGTAGGTAGGTTTTGGAAATGAGTAAACTCAGAAGTTTTACTTTACTCTAAAATTAAGTGAGGTTAGAACATTCTGGTGGGATAGGTCTGAATCACTCTGATTGGATATGCAATGTGATTATGACATTGTAGTCACTCAACAATTTCTCGTAACCCTTTTGTGTGCCATTACCAAGTTTACAATGCACGGAACCTTCAACTGTATTCTTTTAATAAACGGAAGTTCCTATATTCCCCACAGGTGCGTTGTATTCATATTGTTCCTCATTTCCTTTTTGCTTTAATATCCTTCCTATTCTTTCACATGTCTGTTTATTTTCAACCTCCCTGCATCCTTTGGGGTTTGAGTCACACAAAAAATGTATTCCATTTACCGCTCAGTATTTGTTTGTTTCTATTTATAGGGTCTCTGTTTGTAGTTTGAGATTGTTGCCCCCGGTGACTGTCTAGTCTAGCAATATGTAGCCTTGAAAGGCTGCAGGTAGCCTACTGTAGGGTTTAGCTTATGCCTTGCTCCAACTAGGTACAGTATCCCACACCTGACTCGTCATTTAAAGAGTCACTAATGATAAACATGAATGATTGGCAGGATTCCACTTACTGGTCTCTCAGGTCTAAAGCTAAAAGTGTGGGCTCTATAACCAGAGAAGCAGAGGTGAAGCGAGAGGGTCTGCCCAAAATCTGTCCACAAAAATAAGACCACGAAGTGGAGGCCAATGTGTGTTTAATTTTGTTAACAAAAAATGTAATTGCTAATGTGCTATGTCAGGCTTATTTGATCGAATAGAACATGATGCTTATTTGATCATATAGAACATGATGCTTATTTGATCTAATTGAAGTTTCATAATGGTTGGGTTCTCTTCTCCTCCCGCCTGCCCTCCATCTTTGAGGACATGTATTTCCATTGTTAGAGCGGTCACTCGACTATCTTGTCAATAATATATCATCTTTGCTATAACTCAAACACCTCAGTACCTGTGGCACTCCAGGACCAGGGTTGCTTACAAGAAGCCTGATTAATATGAAGAGCATGTTTATCAAGCAGATTATTGCTATACTGTTTTCTCTTTCTCAGGGAGTAAATTACAGGCAATTTGCTAGTTGTTATATGGGCAGTAACGACTGCATTAACAAACTACAAAGTAGCTATATCAAATTGATGATGTAGAATGTTACCATCGTGGAAAGGTATCACTTCAAGTTCAAGACAGACGTCACGTGACAGCCAGTAGATATTTTTTTCTCCCACAAGGCTGTAGCAAAACAATGTGAGGCTTTTGCAGTTCTGTTAAGGTTGAGAAGTTTGTAATATTGGGAAATATTGTCGTAGGGCATAACAGGAACGTTATTCATACAATACGAATAGAACCTGACTCGTTTCTGTCAACATAAACAAAAAACGTAATGTTTATGGACAGCTCGAGCTGAATTAGCCTTTATGCTAGTGACTTTTCATCTACTTTCACGTTATGTAGTGTTACTATCAATTGCGAGTTATATCACAAATATTCATATCCACGAAAGCTGTATTAGTTAACTTTCTTTGTGAAATTTAATCATGATTTATCTATTCTGTGTCTGTGTTTCATTGTTGTCATGCTATGCTCTGATAGCTAGTTAGGATTAGCACTCGTTCATAGCTTTTGAGAGACACCTTTCGTGCAACATGTTCTAGTCTATAGTCTTTAAATGATCAGCCGTTGTCTGTGAACCACTGGCGGCTTTGGATTTAGATGACACATTTCCAATCAGCTTCCTTAATTTGGTTAATTTGTAGAAATGACGGCCACCTGCCAAGTTCAGTCGCAGAGCTCCGTCAATCAGCCATTTCTGTACAATTGACAGTTGTGTGTGCGTCTAAGATTCGCTCATGCGCAATGGTCATGTCAGGTGTCATTGCAGTTGGCATAGGTCATGCCAGGCAAAGTATCAAGGCGTAGTGTACCAAGGGTGAACTTTATAATGGCAGGTGGTGACTAAAACATACTTGCTGCTTATTTTCCCTTTGACATTTTTCCATTGAAAAAGCACTTGAAAAAACAAACAATGGATAAGTTTGAATGTTTGCTTTAGAGTTATCTGTGCTTCAAGCTGTCTGTCTCAGTACCATCATTCAATAATTCATATTAGCCTATCCCTTTACAACATACAGTACCAGTGAAAAGTTTGGACACACCTACTCATTACAGGGTTTTTCTTTATTTTTACTATTTTCTACAATTTAGAATAATAGTGACGACATTAAAACTATGAAATAACACATATGGAATCATGTAGTAACCAAAAGAGATTATTCAAAGTAGCCACCCTTTGCCTTGATGACAACTTTGCACACTCTTGGAATTCTCTCAACCAGCTTCATGAGGTAGTTATCTGGAATGCATTTCAATGAACAGTGTCTTGTTTAAAGTTCATTTGTGGCATTTCTTTCCTTAATGCATTTGAGACAATCAGTTGTCTTGTGACAAGGTAGGGTTGGTACACTGAATATAGCCCTATTTGGTAAAAGATCAAGTCCATATTCTGGCAAGAACAGCTCAAATAAGCAAAGAGAAACAACAGTCCATCATTACTTTATGACACGAAGCTCAGTAAATCTGTAATATTTCAAGAACTTTTAAAGTTTCTTCAAGTGCAGTCGCAAAAACCATCAAGCGCTATGATGAAACTGGCTCTCATGAGGACTGCCACAGGAAAGGAAGACCCAGAGCTACCTCTTCTGCAGAGGATATGTTTATTAGAGTTACCAGCCTCAGAAATTGCAGCCCAAATAAATGCTTCACAGAGTTCAAGTAACAGACACATCTCAACGTCAACTGTTCAGAGGAGACTGAATCAGGCCTTCATGGTCGAATTGCTGCAAAGGAACCACTACTAAAGTGGAAATCTGTCCTCTGGTCTGATGAGGCCAAATTTGAGATTTTTGGTTCCAACCACCGTGTCTTTGTGTGAGACACAGAGTAGGTGAACGGATGAGCTCTGCCTGTGTGGTTACCACTGTGAAGTATGGAGGAGGAGGTGTGATGATGTAGGGGTGCTATACTGGTAACACTGTCTGTGATTTATTTAGAATTCAAGACACACTTAACCAACATGGCTACCACAGCATTCTGCAGCGATATGCCATCCCATCTGGTTTGCGCTTAGTGGGGCCATAATTTGTTTTTCAACAGGACAATGACCCAACACACTTCCAGGCTGTGTAAGGATTATTTGACCAAGAAGGAGAGTGATGGAGTGCTGCATCAGATGACCTGGCCTCCACAATCATTCAATTTTGGCCCATTCCTCCTGACAGAGCTGGTGTAACTGAGTCAAGTTGTTTGTAGGCCTCCTTGCTCACATACACTTTTTCACTTCTGCCCACACATTTTCTATAGGATTGAGGTCAGGGCTTTGTGATGGCCACTCCAATACCTTGACTTTGTTGTCTTTAAGCCATTTTGCCACAACTTTAGAAGTATGCTTGGGGTCATTATCCATTTGAAAGACCCATTTGTGCCCAAGCTTTAACTTCTTGGCTGATGTCTTGAGATGTTGCTTCAATATATCCACATAATTTTCCTTTCACATGATGCCATCTACTTTGCGAAGTGCACCAGTCCCTCCTGCAGCAAAGCACCCCCACAACACGATGCTGCCACCCCTGTTCTTCACGTTTGGGATGGTGGTCTTCGACTTGCAAGCCTCCCCCTTTTTACTCCAAACATAACACTGGTCATTATAGCTAAACAGTTCTATTTTTGTTTCATCAGACCAGAGGACATTTCTCCAAAAAGTACGATCTTTGTCCCCATGTGTAGTTGCAAACTGTAGTCTGACTTTTTTTATGGTGGTTTTGGAGCAGTGGCTTCTCCTTGCTGAGTGGTCTTTCAGGTTATGTTGATATAGAACTAATTTTACTGTGGATATAGATACTTTTGTACCTCTTTCCTCCATCATCTTCACAAGGTTCTTTGCTGTTGTTTTGGAATTGATTTGCACTTTTCATCTCTAGGAGACAGAACGCATCTCCTTCCTGAGCGGTATGACTGCGGCGTGGTCCCATGGTGTTTATACTTGTGCACCATTTTTGGTACAGATGAACATGGTACCTTCAGTCGTTTGGAAATTGCTTCCAAGGATGAGCCAGACTTGTGGAGGTGTACAATTTTATTCTAAGGTCTTGGCTGATTTGGTACACCTCCAATTGACTCAAATTATATCAATAAGCCTATCAGAAGCTTCTAAAGCCATGACATAAATTTTCTGGAAATTTCCAAGCTGTTTAAAGGCACAGTCAACTTAGTGTATGTAAACTTCTGACCCACTGGAATTGCGATGCAGTGAATAATAAGTGAAATAATCTGTCTGTAAACAATTGTTGGAAAAATGACTTGTGTCACGCACAAAGTAGATGTCCTAACCAACTTGCCAAAACTATCGTTTGTTAACCAGTTTTAATGACTCCAATCTAAGTGTATGTAAACTTCCGACTTCAACTGTATATACTGTATTCTGTTCTATTCTACTGTATTTTAGTCTATGCCACTCCAACATTGCTCATCCAAATATTTATTTATTCTTAATTCCATTCCTTTCCTTTAGATTTGTGTGTATCGTGTGTATTGTTGTGAAAGTTTTTGAAATTACTTGTTAGATATTACTGCACTGTTGGAGCTAGAAACACACGCATTTCGCTACTCCTGTAATAACATCTGCTAAACATATGTATGTGACCAATAAAATATGATTTGATATTTGACCAAGAAGGAGAGTGACGGAGTGCTGCATCAGATGACCCAGCCTCCACAATCACCCGACCTCAACCCAATTGAGATGGTTTGGGATGAGTTGGACTGCAGAGGGAAGGAAAAGCAGCCAACAAGTACTCAGCATTTGTGGGAACTCCTTCAAGACTGTTGGAAAAGCATTCCAGTTGCAGCTGGTTGAGAGAATGCCAAGCTACAATGTAGAAAATAGTCAAAATAAAGAAAAACCCTGTAATGAGTAGGTGTGTCCAAACTTTTGACTGGTAGTGAATATCAGTTATAATATATGAGCTCAACAGCCATTTAGTCTTTGAAAACAGCCCAGGTGACTTGTAGTTGTAAACAAGCTCATTTAATGACTTTGGTTTCATCTAATAACGAAACAGATGGTGCACACTAAAGATATGGGAGACAAGCACTTTACTGACAAATAAACCATCCAACAAAGCTCTGACAATCATTGCCAAAAACTACTCTTATTTACTGCATCAATTCAGGGAGATGAATTTACATGGGTTCATGAGGTTTGTATATATTCAGAAATTTAAATTATTATTTTTTGTTTTTTGTTTCATCTTGGTTGGCTAATGGTGATCCAGCAATGTTTCCTGGGTAGGGGGAATGTCCTTGGGCACTAGAGGGGGTCTAATCTGTTCTTCCTGTCCTCTTCAGCAGACGACACATCCACCTTTCAACTCCTTGAATGGGTTCTTGTCCTCTGCAATACCTTTGACCAGGGTGTCCTCTTCTACACCAGCCTGAACCGCCTCCATAAACTCAGTACAGCACTTAGACGTCTGTCGTACAAAATAATGGTCTACCGGTAACACACACAACTTTAATATCAAGAATGCCATTACAGTCTGATTTGATGACCAATCCAGAACTCTTATTGTTCCTACATAGATATTACTTTTACAATTGGAAAAATTATCAATTAAAGTAAGCTGGTCAAATTTACCAGCCATCTCTCAAGCTTGACTTCAATCTTCTTTTGGTCTCTTTCCATTTTAGCCTTATCCACGTCTGTCAACTCGTCCATATTTATCACCCCCGGCATTGTCTGTCAAAGAAAATAAATACATTGTTGCCCGAAGGGAAGGTAAACATTATTCGTAAAGTAGAGCCACACTCACAAAAACTATTTTAAAATGTGCCACGCAGAAGCTTGATAATCATAATTGCATACATTAGGTGGTACTTCATTAATTGTTTTGTTGATTGGGGTTGTGAATATTCATTGGTATATTATATTTTTAAAATAGACCCCAATCCTACACTCAGATTATCCCTTCCCTATGATTGCTAGATTAATGAATTGAATAATATTAATTCATCAAATATATATTAATTCATAAAAGACAAGGAACAAAAGGACTTACAAGGACCAGTCTTCCACCCCTGAAAACTGCCAGAGAAATCCCTCTCCCTCAATCCAGGTTATAAAGTCATCTGCATAAACATCCTAATCTCTTAATATGATTAAAACAATGCCCTTTATTCCAACACGGTAGAATCATAGCAGAGGGCAAAGGGCCACTCTCCAAAGTACAGGTGTTAGGTTGGAAGTTGTGTTGTTGAGACGTCTAAAAATGCCATTGAGAGTGGAAGAATATCAATAATACGTGGATACGTACAATATTTTGCCTGTGGTTCTCTTCACTGTTCCAATGCAGATATGGGTCAAGGGGAATGACACGGCAGTTCATGTTGGCATGATAAGAAGGCTAATCTGTATTTACCTTCAACCTGTCATGACGAAGGATACATCATCATTAGGATCCTCTGCATTGTTGGAAAAGGACCTGAAAGTAAGCATTTCACTGTTAGTCTAAACCTGTTGTTTACGAAGCATGTGACAAATAAGATTTGATTTGATTTATGAATATGACAACTATAGCAGTTCTCCAGGAGATATAAGGGATTGATGAGTTTAAAATGAAATCATAGAGATATTGCAATAGCTGCATCCATAAGCTGTGTAGGCTAGTATAGTCGAAGTAACTATAAGTCACATTTTCTATGGCTTTGGGACGAAGCAAGGTAACGTGATTTCAGTGGAGAGTGTAGATGTAGGAAAGAAACTGCAGCTGATGCATCCATGAGATGGGTTCCTATGTATCTATTAGCCTACATGTTCTGTGCCTTTCAGATGTAGAAAGGTTTCATGTCAGTGCAGAGAAAAGGTGCAGAGAGAAAAAGTGTGTGGGAGTATAGTGGTCACTGGTCAGACATGATCCTGTCAAGGGAGAAAGAGTATTGTGCCATGTTGAGAATGGGGTGGAGAAGGTCATTTCTATGGAATGAATGACAGCCTCCTCTATAATATACTGAGAGCGATGGAATCAAGTTAAAAATATTTTAAAAAATTACATTTTTTATTTTTATTTCACCTTTATTTAACCAGGTAGGCAAGTTTGTGTGTATTGTTGTGGTGAGAAGGGAAAAAAGGCCATGGTGGCAAAGTAAATACAATATAGCAAGTAAAACACTGGAATGGTAGTTTTGCAATGGAAGAATGTGCAAAGTAGAAATAAAAATAATGGGATGCAAAGGAGCAAAATAAATTAATTAATTAAATACAGTTGGGAAAGAGGTAGTTGTTTGGGCTAAATTATAGGTGGGCTATGTACAGGTGCAGTAATCTGTGGGCTGCTCTGACAATTGGTGCTTAAAGCTAGTGAGGGAGATAAGTGTTTCCAGTTTCAGAGAATTTTGTAGTTCGTTCCAGTCATCGGCAGCAGAGAACTGGAAGGAGAGGCGGCCAAAGAAAGAATTGGTTTTGGGGGTTACTAGAGAGATATACCTGCTGGAGCGTGTGCTACAGGTGGGAGATGCTATGGTGACCAGCGAGCTTAGATAAGGGGGAGTTTACTTAGCAGGGTCTTGTAGATGACATGGATCCAGTGGGTTTGGCGACGAGTATGAAGCGAGGGCCAGCCAACGAGAGCGTACAGGTCGCAATGGTGGGTAGTATATGGGGCTTTGGTGACAAAACGGATTGCACTGTGATAGACTGCATCCAATTTGTTGAGTAGGGTATTGGAGGCTATTTTGTAAATGACATCGCCGAAGTCGAGGATTGGTAGGATGGTCAGTTTTACAAGGGTATGTTTGGCAGCATGAGTGAAGGATGCTTTGTTGCGAAATAGGAAACCAATTCTAGATTTAATTTTGGATTGGAGATGTTTGATATGGGTCTGGAAGGAGAGTTTACAGTCTAACCAGACACCTAAGTATTTGTAGTTGTCCACGTATTCTAAGTCAGAGCCGTCCAGAGTAGTGATGTTGGACAGGCGGGTAGGTGCAGGTAGCGATCGGTTGAAGAGCATGCATTTAGTTTTACTTGTATTTAACATTTACATTTACATTTAAGTCATTTAGCAGACGCTCTTATCCAGAGCGACTTACAAATTGGTGCATTCACCTTATGGCATCCAGTAGAATAGTCACTTTACAATAGTGCATCTAAATCTTAAAGGGGGGTGAGAAGGATTACTTATCCTATCCTAGGTATTCCTTAAAGAGGTGGGGTTTCAGGTGTCTCCGGAAGGTGGTGATTGACTCCGCTGTCCTGGCGTCGTGAGGGAGTTAAGAGCAATTGGAGGCCACGGAAGGAGAGTTGTATGGCATTGAAGCTTGCCTGGAGGGTTGTTAACACAGTGTCTAAAGAAGGGCCAGAAGTATACAGAATGGTGTTGTCTGCGTAGAGGTGGATCAGAGACTCACCTGCTGCAAGAGCGACCTCATTGATGTATACAGAGAAGAGAGTCGGTCCAAGCATTGAACCCTGTGGCACCCCCATAGAGACTGCCAGAGGTCCGGACAGCAGACCCTCCAATTTGACACACTGAACTCTATCAGAGAAGTAGTTGGTTAACTTAGTTAACTAAGAGGACAGTCAGAGGTTCATGTTATGAAATAATTTTGCCCTCTTGTTGCTGTCCTCCACCTATGTAATTGAAATGTATTGAGATTGAGAAAGAAGCCTTTCTTTTCTTAGACCAAGGCTCCTATTCAATATTCAATCAATTACAGGTCAAGCACTGAGTCTCGCCTACATTTGAATTGTGCTGCCTGTATGTTTTGGATTCAGGCACAGAACAAAACAGGGTGACCGGTGTGAAACGAAAATAATCTCCACTGCAAATGAATTGAAACATGTTTGGTGCTCTACATGGTGGGAGACAATCTCTATAACTAGGTTTCCATCCAATTTGCAACAGATTTTCATGCGAATATTCAAAAATCTGCAGAAAATAATATGCACATTTTCCCAGCAGAGGTATTTCCATCTAACTGACTTTTTGCATATAAAGGGATGTGCTTGATGACATAGTTCACGCAAAAAAAATATTTGGCGTTTAAATTCCCATGTACCGAATGACAAATACAAGTTCATTGGGATTTCATCACACTTTCAACTCTACTGATGTATTTGTTACAACAACTAGGTTTCAAATGCAAACTTTGTGTGTGAGTAAAGTACCTGTTGGATAAAAAATATCATGACAGGCCTGATGGAAAGAGGCAATTTGTCGGTAAACTTTATAAATGTGACAACACAAAATATGCTACAAAAGTTGGGATCTTTTTGTGTCAGTAAAATGTATTATGTAAGAAATTGCGGTGGGAATGCTTTTATGCACAAATATTGATATTAAAACCATCATATAGAAATAAACTTGGAGTCATGTGATGACATGTTGTGTGGTCCTCCCACTACAAGGCGGGAAAGCATGTTGTTTATTGGCTACAGATTAAATATATTATGAATGTGGTAAAAGTGGATGGTGATGAGTTTAATGCTCATTTCCAATAAATATCGAGGATCTTATTCTGGTGACATGATGATCGATGCTTTGCTGTTTGACAAATAAAAATAATATCGCTATTTTGTCCATAATAATCTCATCATGTAGTAATAGGCTATACCGTCACTGTAGTTGCTAGTTGTCGGCTGGAGCGCACGTGTTTATACCAGAGTGGGCACATTCTCTATGTAACACAAAAAAATGTTTCGTGACAAAACCATCAGTAGAGTAGAAAATGTAATGGAAACACATTTATATTGAAATTTTTATCCGATACGTGATTTTAAACGCAAAAGTTGTGTTTATGTGCACTTCGTAATCATGCACAGCCTTTTATCCTCAACAAGTAAATATGTTGGAAACATCTCTTATGTGGAGAATGCGGGATTTTGGAATCTATAGAGACACCATGATCATGTAATTGAACTACTCTGAAGACAGCAGTCCACAACATGACACATATGGTCATAAACCTGTTAACAACTCATTATTCTCATGATACCGATGATTTATTAATCATCACTAGCATAGTAGTTTCGTTCCCAGACTAGCCTACATTTATTCTGGTGTATTTCCACAGAAATGATTAGACCATAGCTATTAACAAAGATGGGCGTCTTGCATAAATATTTTAGCTGTCTATCAATGTGACATTGTCTGTGATTCAAATCATCACATTAATCAGGTCGTTTTAAGACCTTAATACGATTTTTTATGAAAATGACAAATGAGTCATCAGCTATAGCCCGCCCCTCCGGCCCCTTGGGAAAACCTTTACAATAGTATAAATGGCTGCACATCTCGTGCGTAAAATTAGAAGGGTAGTTGAATTTAGAACCGATCTACAGCAATGGAGTTCAGTTCATTGATTTTTCTGATATTTTCATGCTCCCTTTGTTACGTTTTTGCGTTGTCACCGAAACAAGGTAAAGAAACATTTGATTACCGTGACTGTTGATTTTATTCGTTATGAGAGTTCTCAAAGCACCATAATACCGTTCAACCCCATGATAATCAATATAATGGGCGTTGGCTCAAGCCTTTCTAGTAGTGATAAAGTTGTTGTTGACATGAATCTGTACTTCAGCAGAGATGTCTTTACCTAGGGGAATAATCCGTATCGTGGGATTTCAGGGTTACAGTTTGATTGACAGTTAAAGGCAATGTTCCCTCATTATGGTAAACGCTACCGATTTAACAGGAATGTACCTTTACATGTCAAGCATGTTATCTGTAACGCTTCAGCGATACAGATTTAATAGAGCCCCTAATTACATAGCCAGCAATAGTGTTGATGTTGTGTGTTTCTTCTCATTCCAGGGGTGTGTCTTCTTCCAGTAGACGAGGGGCCTTGCAGAGGAGATAGCCAGCGTTACTACTACAATACTATCACTCAACAATGTGAGGTGTTCAGCTATGGAGGCTGCCAAGGGAATGGCAACAACTTCATGAGTTTTATGGAATGTAAGAAAGCATGTTTTAGGATACCAAGTAAGTTTATTTGCATTTTAATGAAAGACTATATTTGTTTAGCAATTGCAGTAATTTTCCTTTGCATTGAAAAGTTTGCTGTTTATAATAATGTATTTATTTATTTCAAATGCCATCAAAACTATTGTAACCATTGAAATCATGATGTTTGTGGAAATCTGACCTATTAAAGTACTAAAGATTTGAAATGGACACATCAACTTATTTAGGGTAAATGGCAATACACCGTGACACGTCTCATTTTTCAATAGTTCTTATATGAGTGTGTCTTTGCACCTTCTACACCCACCAGAGATCCCCCAGATCTGCAGGTTCCAGAAGGAGGAGGGCCCCTGCCGTGCCATGCACTGGCGCTACTTCTTCAACATGACCACCATGCAGTGTGAGCAGTTTGTCTACGGTGGCTGTCAGGGCAACGAGAACCGCTTCCAGAACCAGATGTCTTGCATGGAGTACTGTAGACCACACAAAAGTATGTGGAGAATGGTCAAAGTCAACAGTCAGGCTGTTTTCTATCAGCTGTACTGCACAATAGGGAAAACATTTCCACGTTAACACATCAGTGTTGAGCACATAGGCTCATTCCATGTGAAAAAGGCTTGTTATAACCATATTCTACTGTGCTCACTCTGTTGTGTTGTTAACTTTGAATTAATTTTGAGGAAACATATTTAACTTTGCTCACAAGAATTACATGAAGAAGTATGTAGAAACAAGATTAGAGGAACCTCTTTCATGAAATCAGCCGGGCAATTTGATTGTAAACACCCACATCCTCGTCAGACCCTAACCATGAGGATGTGTAATAGTTGATATTTACAGATGTAGGATCTTAATTTGATCACACTGTTGTAGGATAACTTTCCTGCAATGCAGGACATTTTAAATGTGTAGTGTATTTGACATTTAAAAAGGCTTCTGAAGTTTGTAATTCCCACTTTAACATTTCAGACTTGATTTTCCCTTATGAAATGTATCAACCCCTACAAACATTTCCATTAAAGGTGCACTATGCAGAAATCACTCCACCATTTCCTGGTTGCTACAATTCAGATAGATTGCCTAATTTCAGGATATGTGACAAAATAAGAAATTATAGTGTAGAGAATTGTACCATCTAAACCACTGTGAAATATATTTTACATCACCAAAAATGTTGTACTTTCAGCTGTTTGAAGCTGGTGCACAAAACCGAAAGTAAAATATGCAAAAATGTAACTTAAGAAGCATAGAATTAGCGCGCATAAAACAGATCTACTGGTTCTTGGACTTGCTTTCAATGAGAATGACAGATTTATAACTAACATTTCTATGTGAATTCAGTTGGGTCGCCCAAAAAGTTTCATATTGCATCTTGAATTATAATCTACACAATAATTCACATTTCCTGTTGCTGTAGGATTTGTTTCCTGCCGGCTCAAATTAAGATCATACATCTATCTGTAAGTAATCAAGAAATTAAACAAGATAGAAGGAACAGCAGTACAAAAATACCAACCCTGACTAACAGCCTGCTCTATCAATACGATACTCAAGGGCCTCACAGTTTGCGAGTGCCTTAATTTTCCGCAAAAATTGCCCTGAAATGATTCCAAATGGCCCTCTATACAGCCTTCTCTCAGTTGTGTGTCTGTTCATGTTCAGAAGCCAGAGATGATCCTCTTGGTCTAAAATTAGACCATGCTAGCTGAAGAGTAGACTACATTTACAGAGTACTCATTGTCCTTTCTTTAGACTCCATTATTCCGATATGATTACATCCAGGGCCCTCGCTCAATTTTACATCTACTAATGTAATTCAGACACCAGAAACGAGATAATGTTAGCTGAAGAGTAGCCTTCTCTTTGAGACTTCTTATAGTTGTTTTGTGTGATTGACAGCTACTCCTGTGCTCTGCCTGGATCCCCTGGATAAAGGAGGCTGTGCTGCGTCTATACTGCGCTATTACTACAACTCAGCTTCCAGGATGTGTGAGCAGTTCATCTATTCAGGCTGTGGAGGAAGCAGCAACAACTTTATATCCAGGCAAAGCTGCATGGACGTCTGTGCTAAAGGTATAATAATGGCCATGACACACGTACTCATGCACAGACGTAATAATTTAAATGTGGCAGATTATAGACGGTTAGAAGTTACATGTAGCTGTGGTCATGATGTGACTGGGGATACTGAATAGATGAACCGCTCACACGTCCAGGAAGATGACTTGTAGTAGTGGTGCAGTATGTGGATCAGGTTATAAGGAACAGGCTTTATTTCTAACGGGATCGAGCGCAACCAGCTTTCAATGCAGTACAGTGCCCCAAAACAGATGGATTACGCCTCAATCTCTCAATTTTGGCCGCATTATTTGGATATTTGTGTAATATAATATATGATTATGCTATAACTGACAAGTATGTGTAGTTTAGGTTAATTTGCACACAGTTTTCAATAGTTTTAGATGGTTCTCGTCGAGCTGAGGCTCTCCCTGCCCCCCCCCCACCAGATCGTTCTGCACCTTACTGTGACGTAGTAAGGGAAAGGGAAAGGGGGATACATAGTCAGTTGTACAACCTGTATGACGATATGTAATTTTCTTTGTTTCAGCTGGGAAACCATGGAAACCCAGAAGAACAGGCTTGAAGAGAACAACCGCCAAAAAACGCATTAGAATCAAGTCTAATAACGGTATTAAATGGTCAACAATTTGATTCAGTGATTTTTATTCAAAGAGACACATGAATTGACTGTAAATGAACAGACACTGAAATGTTGATTTGTATGTTTGTTTTTTACTGCACCAGAAGTAACTAGCTACTTGCACTGCCTTTTCTATAGATGTTAACTGTGATGCACTGTTGAAAATAGCGAACCAACCACCCAAATGGGAATCAACCTACACCAGCAGTATTTTTGCTGTGTACCTTTCTCAAGATGGTGTATTGTAGAATACATTTACCATGACAACGATCATACAATATAGCATTTAATTTTGGTTAGCAAAATAATAAATTTATTTTTAGTATTTTGTGTTTTTAACATAGTATATTTCAACAAAAACCATTGGTTAGCTTTATATGAAGTTTTCGCACAATGGCATATTTTGGATAAAAAAATGTTTTAACTCAACTTTGCCTTGTCTGGATAGTCCTGTTATTAAGCAGGAATAAGAACTGAATGTGTATCAATACTTATTTTGTATTTGTTCTTAACTGACTTGCCTAGTTAAATAAAAAAAATGACATCTTTATTTTCCTCTGGATGTTCTTTGGTCACGTATGCTTGCATCGTCACCTTGTCCCTTCTCATCTGGGTTTCCACGTGATAGCACAGCCACAAGGTCAACATGGGCTATTATCATACAAATTAATGAGAACAAAAATGCACTTTTTGGTCTTAATTTAAGGTTCGGGTTAGTCATAAGGTTAGCAGTGTGGTTAGGGTTCGGTTTAAAATCACATTTTAAGAAGAGAAATTGTAGAAATATGCAGGGTTTATGACTGTGGTCACAAAGTCAACACATCAATGTAATATGTGATACATACTGACACACCTGCAGGTACATTCCCATCCATTATACAATTACTTGACAATTCAGATTTATTTAGTTGTTTTGACATGAACCCTAACTTGAAAGTTTTGGTTTGAAACAAACTCAGAATAGAAAAGTAATAACCTGTTCTGTTAACTCTCATACATTTGATTGTATCTGGAAATATTAGTTTTGGCAGCATAAACAGTATACTCAGTGTTTGACTTGGTCAGGAGCTCACCAGAACTGAGTACTGGCACCTCAAAATGTCTACTGCTTCCAATAGAATATTGGCTTAAAAATATTGGCTTAAAACTATTGCAGAGTTCCTGTACCTAAATACAGTATAAACACTACTGGCACACAAAATGAGTACCGGCACCAATTTCAGACCAAGTGGTGTTGTGGTGTTGTCTCCTAAAAATACACCTAGGAGACTTTTTTTGCCATCCTGTGCTTTTTCACATTTTTAAATTATTTTTATTTATCTAGGCGTCTGTTAAGAACAAATTCTGATTTATAATGACGGCCTACCCCAGCTAAACCTGGACCAATTGTGCGCCGCCCTATGGGACTCCCAATCACGGCCGGATGTGATTCAGCCTCAGTGCCTCTTAGCACTGAGATGCAGTGCGCCACTCAGAAGCAATGTAGCATTGTTCAACCACATGATTCAACCATTCCGTAAAATAATAGTTGCGGCACTTATTCTGCGTCAATAAATATTGATGGAAGTCATCAAAGGTAAACTGCCAGCCCATTCAGTTGGGATATAAATAGTATAAAACCTGTCGGGCTGGTTCTCTATTAGGACTCCAGGGTAAACCATCCATTGCTGAGGATGTGGTATCAGAAAGGATGTCATAAGTAGGCCTATCAATCTATCTGGCTGTGGCTATCTCCCTGTCCTTAGATGGGGTCACAGGATGCTAGCGTTGGGAAGGAGGCGGACAGTGACACAACTCAGAAAATCCAATAGAAAACCATGGACCAGAAACGTAATAAGCATTAAAAAGGATTTAGAAGGAATTAAAATGTTCGCATAGTTTTTCTGTATGCAAATTGCTACTTTGAAGTTTGCACTCCTTGCTTTTGTTAAAAAAAAACTAAGACGCATTTCAGACATGCTTGTTAAGTTTAATCACATAGAAAATGTATCCCTGTTTTTTGTCGCTTTGTTATGAGATAAAATCTCCAGCAAAAGCCATTAAAAGCTGTCCATCTCTGTAATAGACTCGGTGGTTTATTTTCTATTACAGACAAACCGTCTGAAATGGAACCTATTCCTTTTGAATGGTGCTGATTATGAGAGATTTGACTGACATAAGAGTACTTGAGGCCACTGTACTAGTCACAGGACATTAGGTAGGGCAATTTATTAGTAATTAATTCACTGTTTTAATTCAATTACTTTTATATACAGAACCATGAGCTCCATGTGCTAATCAGTCCATTTCATCAGTTCTCAGACCCTTTAGCTCTATACCTTACGTACTGTATAAGCCAAGCCTGTTGTTTGCTATTTTCAGTTACCATAATATTACTTGTCATTCTATATACATTTAAATAACAAAACATGAGTTTTGTATAATTGAAAGTGCTGGAAGCTAAAAGATTACCCAAGTTTGAGGATGACTTGGGGACTTAGGTTACAGAACTTTAGGCGCCTCCTGGTGGCAGAATTATACCTGTTGCAGCTGCCCTTGGCAAACCAAAAGGAAGTGCATCCCAAATGGCACCCTATTCCCTGTATAGTGCACTACCTTTGACCAAGACCCATAGGACTCTTGTTAAAAGTAGTGCCCTATATAGGGTATATGGTGCCATTTGGGACACATATGTATGCTTGAGCAAGTAAACCGCCCAGTAGCTCCATGTAGACTGTGTTCCTAGTATATTAGTATCCATAATTAACATAGTCTATTAACAGAGTTATACCAGAGTCTATTACTTCTAACTACTCTATCTGTGGATGTATTTGGTCCTAGGTCCGTTAGGACCTTCATTGGGCATGACCTGATAGCTTGGCAGCAGGGCCTGCATCCTAAACAGCCACTGGGTGGGGATCCATGGCAACGTTTTACAGACTTCACCTTCCACCCATATTAACTGCTGTAAATGAGTAAGCAGCAGCACCCCTCTTCTTTCTTTCATCCCTTCATCAGGCATTTCACTCATACATACCTCTGAAATATCCATCAAAAGGGAATCAAGAAGTTTGGTCATGTTGAGGCGACTGATATAATAAATAATCAAATTAAATCCTCCTATGAGAGAAGTACATTTTCTGACCTTTGCCCACCAGCTGGAAATTTTTGGTGTCAGTCTCTGTACGTGTTAAATGGCACCCTATTCCCTACATAGTGCACTACTTTTGACCAGAGTCCTATCAGCCCTGGTTGAAAGTAGGGCACTACAAAGGGAATAGGGTGCTATTTGGGATGCTAACTAAACCAACCATCTTCTGACTGAGTGCTCTGGAGCCTGGCTGTTTCCGTACCAACACATGGTATCACACTTTCCCCAGAGTCCACCATCCAGTGTGGGATTAAGAAGAGTGTCTCTCTCTCTCTCACCCCTGCCTGAATTGTTCTCTCTGGTCTGGTCCGAGGCTAGGCTGGGCTAGGCTGGCCTGGCTTACACTCCCTATCGATCTGTCTCGCCGCCTACATTCTCTGTCACGTGGCCATGTTATGGAAACACAGATCAACTGTACTGTGTACCTCTGCTGGAGTGATGCAGTGGTGAAAAAAGTAGTTGTGATGAAAAAGTTATACTCCCTATACTTTCAACGCAGTTTTCTGCAAAAGGTGGGTAAACTGTCAAGCAATTTTTATTTTAAAAGCTGGGGAAACGTTTACTTGCGTTTACACTCCACTACACCACTGCTCTGCTGTAGACGTTGTAATGGGCATTGCTTTAAAGCATACGACCCCAAATTCTTCCCACAGTTCTGTCAAGTTGGCTGGATGTCCTTTGGGTGGTGGACCATTCATGATTCACACGGGTAACTGTTGAGCATGAAAAACCCAGCAGTGTTGCAGTTCTTGACACAAACCGGTGCGCCTGGCACCTACTACAATACCCTGTTCAAAGACACTTAAATCTTTTGTATTGCCCATTCACCTGCTGAATGGCACACGTACATAATCCATGTCTCAATTGTCTTAAAAATCTTTATTTAATAACCTGTCTTCTCTCCTTCTTCTACACGGATTGAAGTGGATTTAACAAGTGACGTCAATAAGGGATCATAGCTTTCACCTGGATTCACCTGGTCTGTCTATGTCATGAAAATAGCAGGTGTTCATAATGTTTTGTACACTCAGTGTATAACTGGGGGTTTAACATACACGTCCATAAAGCTTGGTATCTTAAATTCTACATGCACAAAATAAGAGCTTGAATGTGATTTTAGTATTCAAAGGATGTAATCAAAGGCTCTATAATTTCATCTGAATTCCTATGAAAAAAGTTAAACAGTGAACTCTGCATTCACGGAATCCTGGGTTTGAGAGTGAATATTTTATTTAAAATCATCTGTGTTTATTCACAGACCTTTGTTTTATGTTGAGGCTGAAGCAATACCTTCAGTCTGTAAACAGAAACTTCCTTGATGGCACACATTCTATGACTCTCAATGGAGATAAAGTAGATCCACCACGGTAGCCTGCATGCTGCACGCGTGCCAGAGTCATTTTCAATCAAAGTTTGGAAGATTACAAATTACTCAAATGAATCCCCTGAATACAGACACACAGCCACACATTTATTTAACAACACATTCACAAAGTAAAGTGAAGAAAGATTTCAATCTGTGCACTCCACGCGGCAGCCTCCAAAGGTTAATAACTTTATATCAAAAATAAATGTCATCCGTTCTCAGCAGACTTGGCAGGTAAACACATTGGCGCTATTGTATTTGTGTGTCTTAATAAAGTCATATTTTTTGTTAGGTTTGTGGATGGAGGCTACTGTAGAGCGCTCCACCTCCTGAGAGCTGAACTTAGAACCCCCTGAATAAGCAAGGCGTATGCAGATGTGAGGCGTGGAACCATCCTTCTTCCGTGATTACCTCCGTAAATCAAACAAAACGTTATTCTGCCAATGGAGCAAAGCTCAGAGGAATGGTCACGAAATGCTGGCCTGGCACCAGGGGAGACTGAGTGCATATGCTTCTAGCACAACAGTTTCTGGAGTTGAGTTGTAGTGGGTCTACAGTAAATAGAATGTGTCCCACAGTTTTGCCTACACACAATAAATCAAACAACATTTGGACCGTAAAGGTCTTCTCCAGCTGATGGGATTGAACTCTGTGGCTCTACAGGTTTTTTTTTTTTAAGTTCTTGGAAGAAAGTTTAAATTCTCATATGACAGTGACATGTGATGTGTGTAACAGCATCTTACCCCACCCACTGTGAGTAGACCTGCATGTCTTAAGATTGTGACTTTGATAAATACATTTGGGAGGTTTGAATCTGTGTGGGCATCCGCCATTTTTGAGCCATTCCAGAATCAAGGACCTATCAATTTGTTACCAAATAGGCTAATTGGAGGATTTGGAGGAAGTCTCCAGATTTTACCAGAGGGATCCTCTCTGTGGATCCAGACAATTGATGCCTGTGACATTATCTGCCACCAGCCGCCATTACGTGCCTTTATTTTCCTCTCCAGAGCCTAAAATGTAGCATCTCCTCGTGAAACAGGTGCCTGACTGGTTCCATTTCCTCCCTACCTGGCTCAAACAATGGCCATGATGGGCTTAAGCTGGCTAAAGATCTCTTCCTTGCTTGTGAAGGTCACTGTGGCTGCCTCATATCTAATAAAACATGGAAACTAGTGGGCAGCTGAACCACACTGCTAACCTTATGCCTAACCCTAACCTTGAATTAAGAACAAAATACTGATTTTAGTTTTCATTAATTTCTACAATATAGCTCATTGACTTTGTGACTGGGGTAACTAGTTGAAACCGCCACTTTGGCTTTCTAAGAGGATTCTGCCTGATGAAGGGTCAAGTGAGGACAGCTTGTCTCAGTGTTTTACGCTGTCAAAACCTCCATCCAGGTGTAATTGCCCTTTTAAAACCCCAACTCTCACTGGTCTCTAATGGACAGATGAACTAGGGGAGAGAAGCTGCGAAGCTGGCGAGAAGGCCCCTGTGTAGTATGATTATTATTACCAAGGCTGTGTCTGAAATGGACCCTATTCCCAATCCCTACATAGTGCGCTACATTTGACCAGAGCAATGAAGGCTCTTGTCAAATGTAAGGCACTACAGTGTGAAGATAATAGAGTGCCATTTCAAACACATCCCAGGAGTTTCTTCTCTCTACCCTGTTAAATGAACATTGTGGCATCGCTGATGCACAGTGTGTATTAAAGTGTGTATTAAAGCATTACTAGGAGATGGCAGTTTATTTTGACATGCAGCTATTAAGGTTAATCTAATGATCTCGTGGAGACGTGAACAAACACTCCTCACATACAGTCGTGGCCAAAAATATTGGCAACCCTGCACTTTTTTCAAGTAACTCACAATTTTTCCTAAAAATAAGTTGACAATTATTTGAATTCCACAATTCTTTATTTCACTGTTAACATTACAGAGCCTTTGTTTTTAATTCAGAACTTAATACAGTATATCCATTTGAATCGGAAAATTAACAGAAATGGCATCGACAGCGTTATTGACACCCTAGACTTAATATTTGGTAGCACAGCCTTTGGTCAAAGTAACTGCAAAGCTTACTGCACCTCTGTACTGGCAGTTTGGCCCCTCCTCTTGGTCAAACTGCTCCAGTTCTCCCAGATTAGAAGGGTGCCTTCTCCTGAAAACTGCTGTTTTCAGATCTCTCCACATGTTTTCAATGGGATTTAGATCTGGACTCATTGCTGGCCACTTCAGAACAGTCCAGTGTTTTGTCTTGAACCATTCCTGGGTGCTTTTTATCCTGCATTATCCTGCAGGAAGATCAATGACCTTTCGATGGAGACCCAGCTTTCTGACACTGGGTCCGACATTATGCTCCAAAATGCCTTGGTATTCTCCTGGTTTCATGATGCCATGCACACATTCAAGGCATCCAGTGCCAGAGGCAGGAAAGGAACCCCAAAACATCACTGAACATCCTCAACTTTTGACTGTAGGGAAGGTGTTCTCTTTTTTGAAAGCTTCATTTTGTTTTCTGTAAACATAGAGATGGTGTGCTTTACCAAAAAGCTCTTATTTGGTCTCATCTGTCTACAGGACATTCTCCCAGGAGGATTTTGTTCAGGTGTGTTTTGGCAAATTGCAGTCGGGCTTTCTTATGTCTCTCTCTCAGCAGTGAGGTCCTCTTCGGTCTCCTACCATATAACCCCCTTTCATTGAGTTTGAATCTGTGGCAGTTGAACAAGGTACCTTTCCAACATTTTAAAAATCCTTCGCTGCAATCTTCCATCAGGATTTCTCTTGCGGCCACGTCCAGGGAGGTTGGCTACAGTGGCATGAAACGTAAACTTCCTAATAACATTACATATGGTGGAAACAGGAACATCAAGGTCTCTGGAGATGGACTTACAGCCTTGAGATTGTCCATGCTTGGCTACAATCTTGTGTCTGACCTCCTTGGATAATTCTCTGGTTTTCTTTCTTTTCTCATTGTAATACACAGTGACACAAAACAGGAGAATGAGTTCTTTTCTCTATTCAAACTGGTTGAATGAGTGATTTTTATATTGCAGGCACCTGCAACTCACCACAGGTGAGTTTAATTCCAAAGTAAAGGAGAAGCACCGGCTTGAGATCTAATTACTTCTAATACTTCTAAAAGGTGGCGATAATATTGTCTGGGCCATTTTAGGATTTATTTGTGGAATAAGCTAATCTTTAATAAATTATTCCATTTTTTTTGTTTCGTTCAACTGCAAACCAAAGACATACATATGTGGATACCAAAATATTTTGACACGGGTACCAATATTTTTGGCCACAACTGTATATGATATTACTTGTGTGCCTTTACTTTAGAATTCGAGAAAATTTGAAGTATTGCAAACAAACAAACAAAAAATATTGAAAGCAAAACATTAACCCAAAAGTATTGAGAGGAAAATAAATTATATCGCAAGGAAATACATTTTGAAAGGCAAGAACAAATGAATTGTAAATGAATGCAAAATATTGCAGTGAAACATTTTTTATGATAATGTGATTGTGATGAAACACGTCCCTCTTTGCCTGCAATGTTTTCTATTTTTGGTTACGTTACCCTGCCCTTTGTATTCGTTGCCTTTTTATGTTTGCAAAATTCTGGCACATTCATTCCATGTAGGCGGGGTTTAGCGGGATGCATAGATGATGAGTCTCTATTGGTCAATAGGTTTTGGAGTGACAGTTCATCCTTATTTTTTCTATCCCAGCTAGCAGCTTAAAACAATCACCAGTACAGCAATGTTAGATTGCTAGCTCGCTGGCAATGCTGAGGCAAGAGCATTTTATGCTAACGACCTGTCACGACTTCCTCCGGAGTCGGTCCCTCTCCTTGTTCGGGTGATATTCGACGGTCGACATCGTCAGTCTTCTAGCCATTGCCAATCCACCTTTCATTTTCCATTTGTTTTGTCTTGTCTTCCCATACACCTGGTTTCAATCCCATCAATTACATGTGGTGTATTTAACCCTCTGTTCCCCACATGTCCTTGTTGATTGTAAGAGTTTGTGCACGTTATGTCTGGCGTGCGAAGTGTTTCGTCACATTGTATTTATTTATTGTTTTTGTTCACAGTGATTTTTATTATTAAACTGCAACATTGTAACTCAGTCTTTGCTCTTCCTGCGCCTGACTTCTCTGCCGCCAGTACGCACGCATTACACTACCCAGCTAGTGTATAAACAAAGCTTGATGGTTTATTATTGCATTTTTCCATTAAGATAAAAATGGCTCATTGGCTATTAGCTACCTAGCCCACACTGGGACTGACTAGCCTAGCTAGCTAACGTTACCTTTACAACAAGGAGAACATTGGGAAACACCCTTAGGCAAGTGTCTTCTGTGTCTTGTAATTTCACATTCAGAAGATGCATTGAGACAATTCACTATCTAGCTAACGCACATGGTTATATGATTTTTATTGCAGCCAGCAAGCAAGATATGATTCACTGAAGTTATTCTGAAGTTACTCTGGTGGTATGTGGCTATTTAAGAACAAGGGCACTACGGGTACTAGCCATTCTCATAACTCCAGTGCTGTAATGTCCTTGGGCTCTCCAGAGCTAGGGCACTACAATCTGAAAGCTTTCATTAAATCAAATCAAATCACACCAAATGTCATCTGTCACATGCGCCATATACACCAGGTGTAGACCTTACCGTGAAATGCTTACTTACAAGCCCTTAACCAACAATTCAGTATTAAGAAAATAGAGTTAATAAAATATTTCCTAAATAAACTAAAGGTAAAATATATATTTTGTAAAGTAACACAATAAAATAACAATGTATACATTGGGTGCCGGTACCTAGTCAATGTGCGGGGGTACAGGTTAGTCGAGGTAATTTGTACATGCAGGTAGGGGTAAAGTGACTATGTATAGATAATAAACAGTGATTAGCACCAGTGTAAAAACAAAGGGTGGGGGGTGGGGTGTCAATGCAAATACTACAGGTGGCCATTTGATTAATTGTTCAGCAGTTTTATGGATTGGGGGTAGAAGCTGTTAAGGAAACATTTGGACCTAGACTTGGTGCTCTGTTACCGCTTGCTGTGCGGTAGCAGGGTACAGTCTATGACTTGGCGACTGGTGTCTTTGACAATTTTTGGGTCCTTCCTCTGACACTGCCTAGTCTATAGGTCCTGGATGGCTTGGCCCCAGTGATGTAATGGGCTGTGCGCAATACCCTCTGTAACCCCTTACGGTTGGATGCTGAGCAGTCGCGATACCAGGCGGTGATGCAACCGGTCAGGATGCTCTCGATGGGTGCAGCTGTAGAACTTTTTGAGGATCTGGAGACCCATGACAAATCTTTTCATTCTCCTGAGGGGGAAAAGGCTTTGTCATGCCCTCTTCACGACTTTCTTGTTATGCTTGGACCATGATAGTTTGATGGTGATGTGGACACCAAGGAACTTGAAACTCTCGACCCGCTCCACTGCAGTCCGTCGATGTGAATGGGGGCTGTGGTCCACGATCATCTCCTTTGTCTTGCTCACATTGAGGGAGATGTTGTTGTCCTGGCACCACACTGCCAGGTCTCCGACCTCCTCCCTAAAGGCTGTCTCATCGTTATTGGTGATCAGGCCTACCACTATTGTGTTGTCAGCAAACGTAATGATGGTGTTGGAGTCATGCTT
Source organism: Oncorhynchus keta (assembly GCF_023373465.1). Classification (NCBI taxonomy): domain Eukaryota; kingdom Metazoa; phylum Chordata; class Actinopteri; order Salmoniformes; family Salmonidae; genus Oncorhynchus; species Oncorhynchus keta. The sequence goes on from NC_068439.1 coordinate 19,332,043, forward strand.
GGCCACGCAGTCGTGGGTGAACAGACAGTATTGGAGGGGACTAAGCACACACCCCAGAGGGGCCCCCATATTGAGAATCAGCGTGCAGATGTGTTGTTGCCTACCCTTACCACCTGGGGGCAGCCTGTCAGGAAGTACAGGATCCAGTTGCAGAGGAGGGTGTTTAGTCCCAGGGTGCTTAGCTTAGTGATGAGCTTTGTGGGCACTATGGTGTTGAATGAACAGCATTCCCACATAGGAGTTCCTTTTGTCCAGGTGGGAAAGGGCAGTGTGGAGTGCAATTGAGATTGCGTCATCTGTGGATCTGTTGGAGCGGTATGCAAATTGAATTGGGTCTAGGGTTTCCTGGATGATGGTCTTGATGTGAGCTTTTCAAAGCACTTCATGGCTACCGATGTGAGTGCTACGTGGTCTGCTTAAAACATGTAGGTATTACAGACTCAGTCAGGGAGAGGTTGAAAATGTCAGTGAAGACACTTGCTAGTTGGTCCACGAATACCCTTGTGAATGTTGACCTGTTTAAAGGTCTTGTTCACATTGGCTACGGAGAGCGTTATCACACAGTCATCCGGAACAGCTGGTGCTCTCATTCGTGTTTCAGTGTTGCTTGTCTCGAAGCGAGCATAAAAGACATTTAGCCCATCTAGCAGGCTCGCGTCACTGGGCAGCTCGCGGCTGTCCGTAATAGTTTGCAAGCCCTGCTACATCCGATGAGCTTCTGACCCAGTGTAGTAGGACTCAATCTTAGTCCTGTATTGATGCTTTGCCTGTTTGATGGTTCGTCTGAGGGAATAACAAGATTTCTTATAAGTGTTAGTGTCCCGCGTTCCAGATGTGGCTGGAAGAGAGTGGTGGTGGACAACGGTGGAGGGCATCTTCAATGAGTTGTGGGCACATGTAGGAGCTTATCCTCATATAATGACAGTAGGTATTTTACATTATGTAGGCCTACTACTAATTGGATAGATAGGATGTGGAGGTTGCAAGCATAGAGGTAGATACTGTCTACAGTATTTAACTCTATGGTTGCAAGTCATTACAAGTCATTACTTGGCACTGATTCTCCTCATAGGTAGTACCAATAAAAAAAGGTAGTACCTAAAAGTCATGTTATTGCATGAGTTGCATCCGATTCTCCACCGTTCTCCCCAAAGTGTCCACTTGCACCCTTCTTGCATGGATTTAGCAATGCCAGGGTTTTTTCTGAATCAAAATGGGGAATAGGTGATGGGCGTGGCTGGGGCTTGGCGAACGGTACATTCCCAGACCTAACATTTTTTAGGCCCTGCATATGCATGTAGCAAAAAGACGGAAACGGCAAAGTTATTTTCAAAGTTGGAAGAAGAAAAAACATATATGGAAAGATTGCTTGCCCGCCCCGTTCTCCCCAGTGAATTAAATGTCTATCTTCTCAGCATTGTTTTCCCCTGCTGTTTGAGACTTAGAGATAACAAGACCATCATGCATTTCAGTCTAATAATGTCATAAATATGCAGCTTCACGCCCCCATTACCCCCATTACCCCCTCTCTGTAAGTGTATGTGTATGTGTCTGTGTGTGTGTGTGTGTGTGTGTGTGTGTGTGTGTGTGTGTGTGTGCGTGCGTGCGTGCGTGCGTGCGTGCGTGCGTGCGTGCGTTTGTGTGTGTGTGTGTGTGTGCGTGCGTGCGTGCGTGCGTGCGTGTGTGCGTGCGTTTGTGTGTGTGTGTGTGTGTGTGTGTGCGTGCGTGCGTGTGTGCGTGCGTTTGTGTGTGTGTGTGTGTGTGTGTGTGTGTGTGTGTGTGCGTGCGTGCGTGCGTGTGTGCGTGCGTTTGTGTGTGTGTGTGTGTGTGTGTGCGTGTGTGTAGAATACAGACAGATAAACGCTAAAGCTGTAATGACATTGACGTCAGTCAAACACCTGGAAGTGCACTTATGAGGTGGGTATAGAAAATAAAAAAAGAACAGAGAAAAACAAAATGTTCTTCCAAATGTCTTGAACTGGGGCTTCTGATTTAGTGAATAATGAGGAGGAGAAAGAGCAGGAGGAGGAAGAATAAAAAGGTGGTGACAATGGTGATGATGTTGATAAAGATTACCAGGACAATGACAGTTCTGATGATGATGGGGAAGGTGATGTCGGTTTCTGCTGCCCCTCCTTTTTGCCATTGTCTTTTAAGGATTCTATGCTGCTTGTGCCTGGGTTTCAGTGGACCTGGTTTTCAGTGGAACCCGACTCAATCTCCACCCCACACATAAGACACTTTTTTGTAAAAGGAAAAAAAAAGACATTTCAATTTTAATATATGAAATCACAAACTCCTCACCTTACAAACGAAAAGAGAATTATATAATTTAAAAAATATGAGTTAGTTCATGTTCAACATTTTCTTAATGAATCAATATCCATTGAGGAGAAAAATGATAACGACAGCAATAATCAACCGGTGGGAGTCTTCATTTCAATTGGGTTGCATGTACATTACCTCACCCGGGACAGTCACCCAGCACCATCGCATATTGTAACCTGAGCGTGAATGTTCTTTTTAAGAGTCCATCACTTGTGCCAAAAGCGCCAGTCAGAAGAAAGCACACGCTGAGATGCTCGCGCCTCGCCACTGTGAATCTTTAACAAAGTGCTGAAACCCACCAGGCAGTCACAATCCCATGAGGAACTCCGCGAAACGGGAGGCAGTTGGATGCACTTGGATTACCGGTTGGTGAAGTGTCACAGCGTTAACCGCGAACAGACTGGCGCGTTATCACCGCAGAAACGTAAACCACGCGTCGGTCATAAAAAAATAGCTTTCATAGCTGCAATAAAATCAACAATGGCAATTGTCGCACTTGATTGATTTTATTATTATTTGATTTTCGAGTGGATATTCCTTTTCCGGTTGAAAAAAAATATTGTAAATGTACATTTGGTTGAGTTAAATAGAATCACGGACGATGGAAGTCAGTCTCAGAATAAGCTTTGTCTACATAGGCTGCACCACCGGGCTCTTCTGAAATACATCACTATTGGACCCTTTACAGAATTGTAATCTTTCAACCCATTTTTTAGCAAGGTAAGAGCTTTCAATTATGTTGTTGCGTTTATTTTTATTTTATTCATATTTGGATTCATTCACTTCTTTTAACGTGACTGTCACAATCTTAAAATTAAAATTAGGTTAAAAAAATGTACTAGAATAGCCTGCCAATCAACAGTCATTGATCATTGTTACATTTTGCGATCTTACATAAATAAATTGCCCCTTCATATTCCGTTGTACAGCTTGTGCTGAGCAGATGGCAGTGAACTTTGCTTTCCACCTACTCTGTTCATAATACTGGCTGATATAGAAGGAATGAGACCAAGGGAATCCAATGTTATAAACACCAAAGAGGCACAATGGTAAATGTTTTATGAATTTATCTGTGACCATAAAAGGGCATATGTGTAGGTCTACTGGTTGTTTTCTGATTGATGAGCTCCCTACACTCATCAGTCATTAGTCAATGGGATGGCATATTTCGTTGACCATATCAAGCAATCGGTCTCACACAATTTAACATGGTTTATAGGAATGTGACATTTATTTAATATCATAACAAATCAAATCACAAAATGAAATGCTGTATTGACTTTTAAAATGTTTCATACCTTAAAAGCCCACACCCATCCCTCCCAAATAGACTAATGTTGTTGACACATATTCTAGATTTCTGTTTCAGCATGTGGAATATGTTGATTGAAGACATTCTCGCAAAGCTTATGTAGAAAACATTACTTAGCCTACAATTTTCCCTTCCCATACCATACTGTATATCCACTTTCCCTCTCAGTCATTTGGGCAGATTTCTAAGTATAATCAGGAGCATATCATTTTACATGTGAATCAAAGTAGCCAGCGAGTATTAAACATTGTGTCTAAAGTAGCACAGGAGTGTAAAGGAGATGAGATTAGGACTGGGGAGACTGTGGCTGTTGTCAATGTACCGAAAGTCTATCGTAGTCAGCCACCAGGCTAAATTAGAATCAGTGTGGTATTATCCAAGCACCACAACGTGTCCACTCAGATGATTTAATAGTGAGACGAGAACTGCCATGACACAACCTGGAACCATTTCCCTTATACATTGTTTTAGCATGTTGATGAAGAAGATCCTTAGCAATCAATGATGTCATTCCGTAGGCTACTTATATCAAATCCATTCTTGTAGAGAATCAGTCCCAAATGGCACCCTATTCCCTACAAAGCGCACTAACATTGACCAGAGAAGGGGCAGAAAGTACCCAGGCGGCTATTGTGGCTAAATTCGGATGTGATGCCTTGTTGAATAGATTACTTCTGTTAATGTAATCATGTTTAAGGAAATGTATTACCCTCTGCCAGTCTGTCGGTCTGTCTGAACAGGCATTGATTTGAGATGGGATGATGGGCTGAAGGGGCGATGTGCACATATATGACAGGATACTGTCAGAAACAGACACAAGTACACAATTGGAGCTCAGTTGCATACGTCTGGTTGTTCTATCTGTGAGACTGGGGAGTGATACATCAGCTGTCTGATCAGTGATGAGTGGAGCGGCAAATATGCCAGACTAACAGGAAAACAGAGAACCAGGAGGGAGATCAAATTAAAATGAAAGTTAAACCTCGGTGCTCTCATGCCCTGAAATGGCACACACACACACACGCACGCACGCACGCACGCACGCACGCACGCACGCACGCACGCACGCACGCACGCACGCACGCACGCACACACACACACACACACACACACACACACACACACACACACACACACACACACACACACACACACACACACACACACACACACACACACACACACACACACACACACAGAGAGCGTGAGATTGAGAGAGGGATACCAGTACATTCTCACGCACGCACACACGCACGCACGTACGCACGCACGCATGCACGCACACACACACACACACACACACACACACACACACACACACACACACACACACACACACACACACACACACACACACACACACACACACACACACATACACACACACACACACCCTCCCCTTCCACCACCCCACCCACTCCCCTCCTCCACACACAGACAAAGACACAGGACACAAAGACATACACTACCGTTCAAAAGTTTGGGGTCGCTTAGAAATATCCTTGTTTTTGAAAGAAAAACAGTTTTTTTTGTCCATTAAATAACATCAAATTGATCAGAAATACAGTGTAAACATTGTTAATGTTGTAAAGGACTATTGTAGCTGGAAACGGCAGATTTTTTATGGAATATCTACATAGGCGTACAGAGACCCATTATCAGCAACCATCACTCCTGTGTTCCAATGTCACATTGTGTTAGCTAATCCAAGTTAATCATTTTAAAAGGCTAATTGATCATTAGAAAACCCTTCTGCAATTATGTTAGGACAGCTGAAAACTGTTGTCCTGATTAAAGAAGCAATAAAACTGGCCTTTCTTCTGAAACTCGTCAGTCTATTCTTGTTCTGAGAAATGAAGGCTATTCCATGCGAGAAATTGCCAAGAAACTGAAACTCTCGTACAACACGGTGTACTATTCCCTTCACAGTACAGCGCAAACTGGCTCTAACGAGAATAGAAAGAGTAGTGGGAGGCCCCGGTGCACAACTGAGCAAGAGGACATTTTGAGCCTGTAATCGAACCCACAAATGCTGATGCTCCAGACACTCAACAAGTCTAAAGAAGGCCAGTTTTATTGCTTCTTTAATAAGCACAACAGTTTTCAGCTGTGCTAACATAATTGCAAAATGTGTTTTTAATGATCAATTAGCCTTTTAAAATTCTAAACTTGGATTAGCTAACACAACGTGCCATTGGAACACATGACTGATGGTTGCTGATAATGGAACTCTGTACGCCTATGTAGATATTCCATTTTAAAAATTGCAGTTTCCAGCTATAACAGTCATTTACAACATTAACAATGTCTACACTGTATTTCTGATCAATTTTATGTTATTTTAATGGACAAAATATAGGACATTTCTAAGTGACCCCAAACTTTTGAACGGTAGTGTATGTAACCAAGAGCTCTGTCAACGGAGGTCAGCAGTGTATACAGACTGAGCTTGTTGTTCCTATGTATTAAACTAATGTTTCATTTTTTATTCATTGGTTGGTTCATGTACGTCACTCTGCCTCAGGCTGCGGTTCTGTTGTCTACAACGCTCCACTAGGGTCATTTGACAGAGCAACGATACTGGTCATAATTGTTTTCAGTAGAAAATATAAATGCTGTCCATTTAAAGGTACGGTCTGGGATCCGGGAATCTGTTCAATAGTAAATGTCCTTCTTCCATGTTGTTGTCTTTCCAATCCCAGACTGTAGCTTTAAATTAAATGGGATTGAAATGTGTTAGTTGCTGTGGGGACATGTTGTCCTTTGGCCTTTTGCGTAGTGTAGGTTGTGTGTAAGACGACGTTTGTGCAACCTTATCTTGTAGTCATTTTCTATTTGTCTTCCTCTTTTATTGACCTTGTCAAATTTCACAGCATCAAATATTACTACGGGTTAAGTCAAGACATTAGCCAACCAGGATGACGTGGGGATGTTTTCCCATTATAAAATACACATTAGTGCATGAAGCCAGTGTGAGAGAATACAGCTCCCTTTCGGATACTTGTTCTCGCGGATGTGTGGATGCAGCTGCTCCCACAAACATTGATTAAATCCCCGTAATGTAGTAAAGACATTTACAGAGCTAGCGATGATATGATGTGGTAATTACATTACATGTGTAAGTGTTAGAATATGTGTTCTGTGATTTTCAGATTACTGCATATCACTCATGTTCTTGGAGCAACACGATCGGCTGGCTGTCTGCGACCTACCCATGAAATGACACCGTAGTGAAATATTTTCTTAACATTTCCTTATTCATTAATCTGCTCCAACACAAAGAGGAGCTGTTCTCTCTGGGTCTATTTTTGGATCGTCCCAGTGCGCCAGTTCTCCACACACTAAGCGGTGAACAATTTCCAGTGATTGCCTACGCTGTGTCTACCTAACATTCACTCCAGGGAGAAGTTTCCCCAAATCTAGGATCAGCTTCCCCTTATTCATTCCTAACATGAACCATTAGTGGGGGAAATGCAAAACGGACCCAAGATCAGCATTTAGGGATAACTCCCCCGTACTCTCCAGAACTACAGTGTCTATAATATACTGAACACTAGTGATGGGGGAAAAATCGCTACAGTGACATATCGAGATATTATTTTTGACAATATAGCATATCGTATTGTTTTTGACAATATCGCAAAAAGGGTAGTTGGCTGTACCTGCACCAAAACGTTTCCTTCATAGATTGTTCTCCATCTTCTTTTTAAATAGGGTGCCAATTAGTTTTCAGCACTTTTATTTCCAGCACTAATCAAAAATTGTTTTCTCATGGCTCTCTCTTGTCCCTCTGTAGCAGACATATGATGAGCAATATGTTTTCGAACATCGAATCGGAATAAAATCACAGTATCGAATCACAATACATATAAACTCAGCAAAAAAGGAAACGTCCCTTCATCAGGACTCTGTCTTTCAAGTATAATGCGTAAAAATCCAAATAACTTCACAGATCTTCATTGTAAAGGGTTTAAACACTGTTTCCGATTCTTGTTCAACGAACCATAAACAATTAATGAACATGCAACTGTGGAACAGTCGTTGAGACACTAACAGCTCACAGACTGTAGGCAATTAAAGTCACAGTTCTGAAAATTTAGGACACTGAAGAGGCCTTTCTACTGACTCTGAAAAACACCAAAAGAAAGATGCCCAGGTTCCCTGCTCATCTGCGTGAATGTGCCTTAGGCATGCTGCAAGGAGACATGAGGACTGCAGATGTGGCCAGGGCAATAAATTGCAATGTCCGTACTGTGAGATGACTAAGACAACGCTACAGGGAGACAGGATGGACAGCTGATAGTCCTCACAGTGGCAGATCACGTGTAACTACACCTGCACAGGATCGGTACGTCCGAACATCACACCTGCGGGACAGGTGCAGGATGGCAACAAAAACTTTCTGAGTTACACCAGGAAAGCACAATCCCTCCATCACTGCTCAGACTGTCCGCAATAGGCTGAGAGAGTCTGGACTGAGGGCTTGTAGGCCTGTTGTTAGGCAGGTCCTCACCAGACATCACCGGCAACAACGTCACCTGTGGGCACAAACCCACCGTCGCTGGACCAGACTGGACTGGCAAAAAATGCTCTTCACTGGCGAGTCGCGGTTTTGTCTCACCAGGGGTGATGGTCGGATTCACATTTATCTTCGAAGGAATGAGTTTTCCACCGAGGCCTGTACTCTGGAGCGGGATCGATTTGGAGGTGGAGGGTCCGTCATGGTCTGGGGCAGTGTGTCACAGCATCATCGGACTGAATTTATTGTCATTGCAGGCAATCTCAACACTGTGCCTTACAGGGAAGACATCCTCCTCCCTCATGTGGTACCCTTCCTGCAGGCTCATCCTGACATTACCCTCCAGCATGACAATGCCACCAGCCATTACTGCTTGTTCTGTGTGTGATTTCGTGCAAGACAGGAATGTCAGTGTTGGACAGGGAAGAGCTTGGATCTCAATCCCATTGAGCACGTCTGGGACCTGTTGGATCAGAGGGTGAGGGCTAGGGCCACTCCCCCCAGAAATGTCTGGGAACTTGCAGGTGCCTTGGTGGAAGAGTGAGGTAGCATCTCACCGCAATCGAACAGGCAAATCTGGTGCAGTCCATGAGGAGGAGATACACTATAGTACTTAATGCAGCTGGTGGCCACACCAGATACAGATTTTTACTTTTGATTTTTACCCCTCCTTTGTTCAGGGACACATTATTCCATTTCTGTTAGTCACATGTCTGTGGAACTTGATCAGTTTATGTCTCAGTTGTTGGATCTTGTTATGTTCATACAAATATTTACACATGTTAAGTTTGCTGAAAATAAACACAGTTGACAGTGAGAGGATGTTTCTTTTTTTGCTGAGTTTAGAATTGTGAGAATCGCAATACATATCGTATCGGTACCCAAGTATTGTGATAATACCAGCCCTACTGAACACCCCGTCTGCATCAGTAGGTGGAGCTGATGTACACGATAGTTGTGTGCCCATCCAATCTACCTCATCCCCATACTGTATTTATTTATTTATCCTGCTCCTTTGCACCCCAGTATCTCAACTTGCACATTCCTCTTCTGCACATCTGCCATTCCAGTGTTTAAATGCTATATTGTAATTACTTAGCCACCATGGCCTATTTATTGCCTTTACCTCCCTTATCCTACCTCATTTGCACATGCTGTATATAGACTTTTCTACTGTATTATTGACTGTATGTTTGTTTACTCCATGTGTAACTCTGTGTTGTTGTATGTGTCGAACTGCTTTGCTTTATCTTGGCCAGGTCACAGTTGCAAATGAGAACTTGTTCTCAACTAGCCTACCTGGTTAAATAAAGGTGAAATTAAAAATACTAAAATAGCAGAGGGCTGCGATTACACTTGATCCTATCCAGAGTTTATCAGAGTAGAGACATAGGGTATGATTCAGATGTAATTTTTCTCCAAATGCATTGTTGTGATTTTACTTCGAGGGATTTTTCTATTTGGGAAAGGTGTAAAATTCATTAAAGTAAAGAAATGTCAGATATATGTTTATCATGAAAACATGATGGACAGACTCAGAACCCAGCCTAGCTGTTCTTTCTTATAGGGACAAATACTTTTTATTTAACGAAGCAAGTCATTTAAGAACAAATTCTTACTTGTAATGACAGCCTACCCTGGCCAGACCCAGACAACGCTGGGCCGATTGTGTACTGCCATATGGGACTCCCAATCATGGCGGGATGTGATTTAGCCTGGATTCAAACCAGGGACTGTAATGATGCTCCTTGCACTGAGATGCGGTGCCTTAGACCGCTGCGCCATTCAGAAGCCCAAATATACTCCTACTCTAAATGGCTTATTTTCAGTGAGTACTAAGATGAAATTCAGCCATATTCTTGTGGTTAAAGGTAGATTTAGTTGAGTATGTTCATTTGGGTCTTTGTGGAAACACAATTGTTTGTGCCAGAGAATTTCATCAGCTTCATGAACATACCTGCACATATTTGTTATCAGTGAGGCATCTCATCTTTCAATACTTGCATTCTGTATAGAAGCAACACAAGCCTCTCTCTCTCTCTCTCTCTCTCTCTCTCTCTCTCTCTCTCTCTCTCTCTCTCTCTCTCTCTCTCTCTCTCTCAGGGAGAGTTGTCTCCCCTGACATGAGAAAGAAGAGAGGACATTTGGGCAGGGACTCCTCTGGCCTGATGTTAGGGGGAAGCTTGTTCCAACATTGGGGTTCCAGGACAGAGAAGAGCATTGCCTGGGCTGAGTGGGAGCTAACCCCTTGTATGGATGGGAGGGCCAAGGGACCATAGGTGGCAGATCAGAGTGCTCAGGTTGGGGTGTAGGGTTTGAGCTTAGCCTGAAGGTAGGGAGGGGCAGTTCCCCTTGCTGCTCTGTAGACAAGCACCATGGTCTTGAAGTGGAAGCTAGTCAGTGTGCCGAGGAGCGGGGTTACATGGGAGAACTTCGGAAGGTTTAACACAAATCATGATCTGGCATTCTGGATAAGTTACGAGGGTTTGATGGCTCAAGTGCGGAGCCCAGCCAACTGAGAGTTGCAGGAGTTCAGACATGTTTTACCCATTGGGCAAGAACTGGTTGAATCAACGTTGTTTCCATGTCATTTCATCAAAATGTTATGTGATGAAGTTGAATCAATGTAGAAAACTGTGAGGATGTCGACCATAGATATATTTTGATTAATGAGCAGATGTTCTATGCAACATACTGTACATAGATATATGGTCCATATGTCATACTTAGATATATTTTGATTAATGAGCAGATGTTCTATGTACATATATGTACATCTATGTGCTGTACAGGGTATCATGAGGTTGGGAGGAAAAGGGCACAACGGATCTGTCAGCCGGTGATAAAACTGAGGAAAACACTGACACAGTCAGATTTGAAAGCTTAGTTCTCATTCCAGCCATAATAACAAGACTTTGCCTAACTAAAAGGCTTCCCCAGTCTTACACAAGTCTATCAGAGAGACTGGAATAACTGTCTGGTTGCAAATTATAATTCATTTCTCTCAACAATTCATTAACAATTGTGAGACATTTATAATTCTGACTGATTATGCTTCCCCTTTCCAAGTCTCTCTGTCCGGATAATCCCTCAATGGGAATTGATTTTCCTACTCCTAATTGATTGCGTTTTACCTGGCCACCTATACGTAACTGCCATTTTGGCACATTTTGGAACACAAGGAACAATCATCCCCAGATGGGTTTTTTCTATTCTATTGATTATGAACCCTAGGGCCTGTCCTGGTGACTTAAAAGGAAGTTTGCATCCCAAACAGCACCCTATTCCCTATATAGTGCGCTACTTCTGACTAGGACTGATAGGGCTCTGGTCAAAAGTAGTGCACTATGTAGGGAATAGGGTACCATTTGAGATGCAGAGGAACGGATCAATATTCTTTGTTAAACCTTCTTAATCTCCTGTCTGTGTGGGGGATATTTCTTCTGGATAGGTTTTTGAGAACGAAACAAAAGTGGATGCTGAAGACAATTTAGAGTTTTTAGAAACATTTTGTCAAATGTACAAAAATATTATTAAAACGGGTTGTATACTTTAACAATTGTAATCTAATTTAGGCTACTGCTATGTGAACACCAATTGGTAGCAATGGAAATTATGCACCAATGTTGTGGTATAAAATCTCTATATACTCTCCACACTTGATAAATGTATTGGTTTTGAATTGGTTAAAAACAATTGATTAAAAGCTATTGTTCTCTACATTGCAGCTCTAACATGCATCAAACTCAGCCTAAGATAACAACCAACAATAAAATGATCGGTTGAGCATTATTAACCATAGTCATTGGCGAACAGGCCCTCAGCTGCAGGTTAAACAAGCTTGTCAGAGCAGTATAGCGGCCCGGCTTGAGTTCTCTGTCCCAGAACCAGAGCATGCTCCTCAGTTACCTATTTAACGAGAGACCGGGGGCTTGTCATGAAATAACTAGCGTCCTCTCTGTACACTGACACTGTTCTCTCTCTCTCTTTCTTTCTCTTTTGCCATCACACACCAAACTCTTGTGATGCTATTTCTGAGACTCTCTTCCCAGCTCTGGTGCTTGTTTTAGTTCTGTGTGTCTGTGATCACCGGACCGTGCTCCTAGCTCCTCTGTTCTCCTCTGCTTATCCACACCCCACTACATCCAAATGCAGCCCAGTTAGTCTAACACCCAAAAGACTATACTGGAAAGCTCAGTGTACAAGGGAATCATAATGCTTCTCGGCTAATCTCCAGCCACAAATGTTTATTTAATCACTTTTCCCATTTCTACCAGCCGCAAGTATAAGGCTACTTCCTCAATGATACCATGGGACATTTTTCATTCAGGACAAAGGGTGAATTTTGTTTTTATTTTTACATGAATATGAATCTCGCCTACTCTGCATATCAACAAGTTTTTTTTTTATCTTTTGATGAATATTTTTCACATTTATTCAGCATTTGACTAAATGTTTGTACGTTTAATTCACATGACAAATTGTTCTCTTTAAAACTCCAGTAATGCTATCTCATTTGGTACCAAACTGTATTAATGAAAACTCCTATTGAAAATGAAAAGTTCTCCAGAAACTTTTTCAAAATGTCTGCCATGTTCAGAGATTACAATGAGGTCGTTTTCTCATGATGTTGATATTTAATTATATCTGCTGCCTCTGCCTGTCTTTGCCATTCACTGTCAGGTTGAGATGATGAGTGATAGAGGAGAAAAGGAGAAACTGTTAGAAAAGTACATCACTCCGTCTTCGAGATGGAAAGGGAGGGAGGGTAAGAGGGGATTCTTGGGAAAGGTCTTCTCTCCTGGTAGTAATTGAAAGCACACACTAAAAGAATGTGAGCAAGTTTTTCTTGAAAAAGGAGGATATCAAAGCTCATGAGTTATGAGCCACAGATGCATTATCATATATAGAACGGCTTATACTGAGTCAACATACATGTCTGCATACAGGGTTCTGGGTTCAATCTACTGGATTCTTTTCTTCATTTATCTTCTATGAATTCTTCTAAAGATCTTGACATGTATTATGTTCATTTTAATTGCTTGTACTAAACACTACTTCAATCAAAGATGGGGAAGTAATTGGAGAGAATTTGAAATACGCTGTTTTCAATTTGCCATAATAGATGGAATGGTCCTAGTTATTTGCCATAATAGATGGAATGGTCCTAGTTATTTGCCATAATAGATGGAATGGTCCTAGTTATTTGCCATAATAGATGGAATGGTCCTAGTTATTTGCCATAATAGATGGAATGGTCCTAGTTATTTGCCATAATAGATGGAATGGTCCTAGTTATTTGCCATAATAGATGGAATGGTCCTAGTTATTTGCCATAATAGATGGAATGGTCCTAGTTATTTGCCATAATAGATGGAATGGTCCTAGTTATTTGCCATAATAGATGGAATGGTCCTAGTTATTTGCCATAATAGATGGAATGGTCCTAGTTATTTGCCATAATAGATGGAATGGTCCTAGTTATTTGCCATAATAGATGGAATGGTCCTAGTTATTTGCCATAATAGATGGAATGGTCCTAGTTATTTGCCATAATAGATGGAATGGTCCTAGTTATTTGCCATAATAGATGGAATGGTCCTAGTTATTTGCCATAATAGATGGAATGGTCCTAGTTATTTGCCATAATAGATGGAATGGTCCTAGTTATTTGCCATAATAGATGGAATGGTCCTAGTTATTTGCCATAATAGATGGAATGGTCCTAGTTATTTGCCATAATAGATGGAATGGTCCTAGTTATTTGCCATAATAGATGGAATGGTCCTAGTTATTTGCCATAATAGATGGAATGGTCCTAGTTATTTGCCATAATAGATGGAATGGTCCTAGTTATTTGCCATAATAGATGGAATGGTCCTAGTTATTTGCCATAATAGATGGAATGGTCCTAGTTATTTGCCATAATAGATGGAATGGTCCTAGTTATTTGCCATAATAGATGGAATGGTCCTAGTTATTTGCCATAATAGATGGAATGGTCCTAGTTATTTGCCATAATAGATGGAATGGTCCTAGTTATTTGCCATAATAGATGGAATGGTCCTAGTTATTTGTATTTTTTTTATCTGTTGTAATATGCTGTACTTTTTCAAAGTGAGTAAAATAATTTGAAACAATTAGGAATATAATGTTTTTGATTTGCCAATATAGAATGAATGACCATTGTTATTTTTCATGGATTTTTTAAACAAATTGTTTTATCCATTCTAAATCATACTAGCTAACTCAAAAGTAATACAATGCACGTTCCCTCACACTAACTATGAAACTCCAGGTGGGACCTCCTACCAAATGTCTGCAAAAAGAAATTATAGCAGTTCATGAAATGTTATTATCAGCCTATCAAACTCTCAAAAATACACCAACGTGTCTGTGATCATTAAAGACGTACAAAATTTGGCTCAAGTCTAGAATGACATCATTTCACTTGTGGCATGCTCACCCTAATGCCAAGTGTTTTCATGTGGTTATCAACATTTTCCTGGACCATCCAAGGTATATTTTAGTGCCAATGGAAGAATGTGAGGAGAAAAGTTGATTTATGATGTCTTAAAAAGATAAGCTCTACTTTTACCACACTTGCAGCGTTGTTTTATTGCAAGAAATACAATGTGATACAGAAAAATACACTGGCCTGCTGATGAACACCAAACCGCTTCTGGCTGAGATGGATTTATTGCCTTCTCTTCTAATCCATGCAACACAACCGATGGCCATTCTTCATCATTCGTTTTCTACAATCAAATGTCCCCCGAGACTTTCCAACACTGCTAAATAGCCCTGATTTATTTGCATCTACAGTGTCATCAGAAACAAAAATGCACCAAGACTGAATTGTTTCTACTTCTCCAAGCTATTTCTTTAAACGGAAAGTCATTCAAAAAGATTGAACATTCCACCGTAACAAAAAACGTTGTCATTGTGACATGAAAGGATCCTGGATTAAAGGTATGTGGTACAAACGCAAGTTTACCAATTCTCTATTACCTCCTAGTGGTCTGTCTAAGACTATAGAGCTAAATGTCCTCTTTGTTTCTGCTGTTGTTGTCTTCTGGGACACAACGTCCCCATTCAGACATCTGAGGCTGCGGGGCATGTTGTGTGGATCAAAAGCCGCTCTCCCATGATGCTTTTCTGTGAATGAGAACATGGCTCGGAAAGGCATAGCAGTAAACCGGTTAATATTAGATTTTTCCCTCCAGTGTTGTCGTCACATGTAGTTCCTGTTACGTCACCAGTAGGGGTCGATATGACAGAATGCACTACAGTGAATAGGGGACGCTAGCGCCATAGAAATAGAACAGGCCATTAGAACGAGATCAATTATTATATTTTGATGGAATTAGATCCATTATTCACGCACAATTAAACTGGGGAAGAATGTGCTGCTGGCGCTGTTCGTTAAGGACTTGGGAACTCTTTCAACGTGGCCACGTTCCAGGCCTGGGAATGCGGTGGCAGCTCCGCTCTGATCTCGTGTGACTGACGAATCTGCTATAGAAACCGGATCCTTTCTATTCCCCGCTAAAAGAAGTGTGGTGTTGACTGTTGACACAACATGTGATGGAGCCTGTGGTGCATAGGTTAAATGTTTTTTTGGGGGTGTGATTAATAATGAGGATTAGTTAGCCAGGGAGGAGGGTCCAGAGCTGGGCTGTCTTCTAGCGTGACTCTGTCCCAACGGGTCTAATGCAGCTGAACTGTCTGTGTTGCCTGACAATGAGCAGAACTACAGAACCAGAACACTCTAGCGTCAAGCTACATTAACCTTTTGGAACCGTCACTTATTTGGAGTGAGATTTACTGTAATGCTTTTATTAAAATGCTGACAAAGCCGTGAGTTTTGTCATAAAATTAAGTGATATGTAGGTTTATAATCACGGTGTGTTTCAAAGGTTTATTTTAGCTGTACATCTTTAAATGATTTAGCAAAATCAGAAAAGGCCAGTGAAGAGAGAAGGTTGATGTCAGAACCACAGCTGAACTTTACATGTATTAGTAGACTAGCCTTCTATACACCTTTCATGTCTCTGTCATTTCTGAAGGAAACTGGGTGTTAAGAATAGGTTGTCCCTGAAAATACACAACAGCTGGAATAACCATACAAAATACTGTATACCCTGTATAAACCCTAACATACACAATGGGATGGTTTAGCCACCGGTAATGTGTATATGAGAGTGTGGAGTAGACACACACACACAGTGAGAGTGAGAGAGAAAGAGAGAGAGAGAGAGAGAGAGAGAGAGAGAGAGAGAGAGAGAGAGAGAGAGAGAGAGAGAGAGAGAGAGAGAGAGAGAGAGAGAGAGAGAGCATAAAGAGAAATAGAAAGCTCCAAGGGAGCAGCCATGCAGGCAATAAATACTGTGGTTAGGTGGTAGCTGGCATGCTGACTGACTGACACTCAGGGAGCCAACAGAATAATGAGATGATACCACTTCATCCTCTGAATCCTGTTTAACCCAACTGCAGCCTCTCTTTTCTCCTCCCGTACCTAATTTATATCTGTCATAATGTTCTCATGGCTGTGCTTGCCAGGTTTGCAAGCATGCTCATCCATTTGCATAAGAAATTACTTTTGCAGGTATTTTGTGTTCCCCTGTGCTAGTTAAAATTACATGTTGAAGAGATTTCCATGGAATGAACATTGGAATATTCTTGTTTTTTTATGGTACACAAGCAATATTTCTGTCTTGTTTTCAGAGAGAAAGACTTATAAAATGCATTGTTAGGTAAAGATTTTCCTCAGAAAGTAAGTTGGGGGTGCTTCTTTCCATGGAGAGGGGGAGAAGCCCAATAACAGTCTTCTTCTCATTAAGGTTAGTTGGTGTGTAGCCTACCCCTTGGCCATATTGCATGATGGAAGACTGACATCCCCTTCGAGTCTCCATTGACTTGACTGGGCTCTGTCTGCTTCTCTGCTCTCACAGAGGCTGCGTCCCAAATGGCACCCTATTCCTTATATAGTGCATTACTCTGTCAAGAGTAGTGCACTTCAGCGGGAATAGGGTGCCATTTGGTACACAAACAGAGCTATTTCTGGCAGTTTTTTGCCTCCTACCCGCTCTGATTTATCGGACCAGTGTTGCTTCCATTCACCAAGCGCTGCACTTCCCACAGCTCTTACACACTCCCTTTGTGCACCTATATTTATCCTTGAGCATGTCTGTGTACTTTCTCTTTGAAGCTTTGAACCTCTCAATTTGAGTCCCAAGATTGAGTGTTGGGATTAAGTAGGATTTCTGACCTATTTGGCCTCCCATCTAGTCCACAGATCTATCATCTCTCTTAGATCCTCAGCTTTTGACCCTGAGGCCTAATCTTGGTTTGACTGGATGTGGCCCATCAGTCCTAATGCATTAGGACTGCGGCAGCTCAGCCATACCTGTTGTGCTGTTTTGATCACATTCTCATATTTCTGACTGTCTTAGCAGTTCCACTATTAGGCCAACCTTTTTATTATCTAGTAATACCTATGTGAAACAGGCATAATAAACTTTGCCTTATAATTCAGTTCTGATTTTAAAAAGATGGCAATATTGTGCACTTGTTGTCTGACATAGGAAAATGGATACACTCTTACAGTATGTCATGTGTTCGGGATGTCATTCCTGCCTGTGTTTTCCCTTTCAAGGCCTAAATGGCCTAAAGGTCTAGCAGCAATATTCAATAAATCACTCTGGGTCATAATAGTTATGACTGTCTGCTTTTGGAGAGGAGAAGAACAAATGTCACTCGCTGAGAGATGACATATACAGTATGTTGGTGAAAAAGTCAAAGGAAATCAACAGACAGAGGGAAGGATAAACCAGTGTAGGATAAATCAGTATAAACAGAGGGAAGGTTGGCTAAATGAAAGGACTTGTTACTCTCCCCCTATAATAGCCCTCAGCCCTCATTCAAACGTAGATATCTGTATAATAGGCCTGAAATCATGGACTTTTTATCCCCTCGAAAATAACTATTATGCAATGTTAGAGAAGGGCCTGAAATCAAGGCGTCTACCTAGAAACAGGAGAGCGAAACAATACAAAATCAGTCCAGGGATAATCAAAATGGCGGCACTGTCAGAACAGAATTTGCTTGTCGGCAAGAAAAGAGCACTGTTGTTCCTTTAACTGAATTACATTTATTTATTTATTTTCCTTTGTTGATATCAAAGTGCAAACAACTGTGAAAATACAGGGAAAATCATAGGATATTTGACAGCTGTCTGCCACCCCAGCACAGCTGCATGCCTTCATTGCCTTGCAGTAGAACCAAAAGAGGATGTCGTGATCGTGCAAGCATTACTACCCACAGGGCTGGAAGCAGGGTGAATTTACAAGAAGAAGTGTGTAGGATTTAGAGATGATTGACTGTCTACAACATCTCCCGAATAAAATCCTGAGAGAAAAACAACATCTCCTGAATAAAATCCTGAGAGAAAAACAACATCTCCTGAATAAAATCCTGAGAGAAAAACCACATCTCCTGAATAAAATCCTGAGAGAAAAACTAAGTCCTATTAGTCCTAGACCACAGTTTAACAGTCTGGTATTGCAAATATTTGGGGTTCACGAGTGTGGACTGTTATCCTGGTGAGATACTGTACACCAGAACTGGGTTACAAATACCTACATCGATTCACATAGTGTATCTGTGTCTGTTTGAGCTTGCCTGGCTTAAGAAACAAACAGGAAAGTAAAACAAACTGCAAACCCTGCCCATCTGGCACTTCAGGCAGAAGGCAAGCAAGCGTTCCAAGTATTTGAATACATCTTTTTTTATATTTGAAGCCCAGGTCTGTGGCACACATGGTGTTTTCATCCATATAGTAACTCTCCATGTACTTTCGATGTTTTCAACATCACAGAAACATATCAATGTAATGTGGTGTTATTGTTGTCATGCGGTGTTGCTACCATCTGTGCTGTCATGTGTTGCTGCCATGCTATATTGTTGTCTTAGGTCTCTCTGATGTGGTGTGGTCACAACAACATACAGGAACTCAAGTCCTTCTGTTCACCTGATTTAGAATTCCTCACAATCAAATGTCGACCGCATTATCTACCAAGAGAATTCTCTTCGATTATAATCACAGCCGTATATATTCCCCCCCAAGCAGACACATCGATGGCTCTGAACAAACTTTATTTGACTCTTTGCAAACTGGAATCCACAGAAACCACATCCTGAGGCTGCATTCATTGTCGCTGGGGATTTTAACAAGGCTAATCTGAAAACAAGACTCCCTAAATTGTATCAGCATATCGATTGCGCAACCAGGGCTGGTAAAACCTTGGATCATTGCTATTCTAACTTCCACAACGCATATATGGCCCTCCCCCGACCCTCCTTTCGGAAAAGCTGACCACAACTCCATTTTGTTGATCCCTGCCAACAGACAGAAGCTAAAACAAGAAGCTCCCGCGCTGAGGTCTGTTCAACTCTGGTCCGACCAAGCTGACTCCACACTCCAAGACTGCTTCCATCACGTGGACTGGGATATGTTTCGTATTGCGTCAAACAACAACATTGACGAATACGCTGATTCGGTGAGCGATTTCATTAGAACGTGCGTTGAAGATGTCGTTCCCATAGCAACGATTAAAACATTCCCAAACCAGAAACCGTGGATTGATGGCAGCATTCGCGTGAAACTGAAAGCACAAACCACTGCTTTTAATCAGGGCAAGGTGATCGGAAAAATGACCGAATACAAACAGTGTAGCTATTCCCTCCGCAAGGCAATCAAACAAGCTAAGCGTCAGTATAGAGACAAAGTAGAATCTCAGACACAAGGCTCAGACACAAGAGGTATGTGGCAGGTTCTACAGTCAATCACGGATTACAAAAAGAAAACCAGCCCCGTCACGGACCAGGATGTCTTGCTCCCAGGCAGACTAAATAACTTTTTTGCCCGCTTTGAGGACAATACAGTGCCACTGACACGGCCCGCAACCAAAACATGCAGACTCTTCTTCACTGCAGCCGAGGTGAGTAAAACATTTAAACGTGTTAACCCTCGCAAGGCTGCAGGCCCAGACGGCATCCCCAGCCGCGCCCTCAGAGCATGCGCAGACCAGCTGGCTGGTGTGTTTACGGACATATTCAATCAATCCCAGTCTGCTGTTCCCACATGCTTCAAGAACGCCACCATTGTTCCTGTTCCCAAGAAAGCTAAGGTAACTGAGCTAGCACTCACTTCCGTCATCATGAAGTGCTTTGAGAGACTAGTCAAGGACCATATCACCTCCACCCTACCTGACACCCTAGACCCACTCCAATTTGCTTACCGCCCAAATAGGTCCACAGACGATGCAATCTCAACCACACTGCACACTGCCCTAACCCATCTGGACAAGAGGAATACCTATGTGAGAATGCTGTTCATCGACTACAGCTCAGCATTTAACACCATAGTACCCTCCAAACTCGTCATCAAGCTCGAGACCCTGGGTCTCGACCCCACCTTGTGCAACTGGGTACTGGACTTCCTGACGGGCCGCCCCCAGGTGGTGAGGGTAGGTAACAACATCTCCACCCCGCTGATCCTCAACACTGGGGCCCCACAAGGGTGCGTTCTGAGCCCTCTCCTGTACTCCCTGTTCACCCACGACTGCGTGGCCACGCACGCCTCCAACTCAATCATCAAGTTTGCGGACGACACAACAGTGGTAGGCTTGATTACCAACAACGACGAGACGGCCTACAGGGCGGAGGTGAGGGCCCTCGCAGTGTGCTGTCAGGAAAATAACCTCACACTCAACGTCAACAAAACTAAGGAGATGATTGTGGACTTCAGGAAACAGCAGAGGGAACACCCCCCTATCCACATTGATGGGACAGTAGTGGAGAGGGTAGTAAGTTTTAAGTTCCTCGGCGTACACATCACAGACAAACTGAATTGGTCCACCCACACAGACAGCATTGTGAAGAAGGAGGCTGTAGAAATTTGGCTTGTCTCCAAAAGCACTCACAAACTACTACAGATGCACAATAGAGAGCATCCTGCCGAGCTGTATCACCGCCTGGTACGGCAACTGCTCCGCACACAACCGTAAGGCTCTCCAAAGGTTAGCTCGATTACTCGTTGGTTATTACTGCATTGTCGGAACTAGAAGCACAATCATTTCGCTACCCTCGCATTAACATCTGCTAACCATGTGTATGTGAAAAATACAATTTGATTAGATTTGATTTGATTTGAGGGTAGTGAGGTACGCATCACCAGGGGCACAACGCATCACCGGGGGCAAACTACCTGCCCTCCAGGACACCTACACCACCCGATGTCACAGGAAGGCCATAAAGATCATCAAGGACAACAACCACCCGAGCCACTATCTGTTCACCCCGCTATCATCCAGAAGGCGAGGTCAGTACAGGTGCATCAAAGCTGGGACCGAGAGACTGAAAAACAGCTTCTATCTCAAGGCCATCAGACTGTTAAACAGCCACCACTAACATTGAGTGGCTGCTGCCAACACACTGACTCAACTCCAGCCACTTTAATAATGGGAATTGATGTAAAATATATCACTAGCCACTTTAAACAATGCTACTTAATAATGTTTACATACCCTACATTATTTATCTCATTTGTATACGTATATACTGTACTCTATATCATCTACTGCATCTTTATGTAATACATGTATCACTAGCCACTTTAACTATGCCACTTTGTTTACATACTCATCTCATATGTATATACTGCACTCAATACCATATACTGCATCTTACCTATGCCGCTCTGTACCATCACTCATTCATATATCTTTATGTACATATTCTTTATCCCTTTACACTTGTGTGTATAAGGTAGTAGTTTTGGAATTGTTAGTTAGATTACTCGTTGGTTATTACTGCATTGTCGGAACTAGAAGCACAAGCATTTCGCTACACTCGCATTAACATCTGCTAACCATGTGTATGTGACAAATAAAATGTGATTTGATTTGATTTGGTTTGATTTCTTCATGTAGCGTTGTGGTGTCTCTCTTGTCGTGATGTGTGTTTCGTCCTATATTTTTAATGCCAGCCCCCATCCCCGCAGGAGGCCTTTTGCCTTTTGGTGCCTCGTCATTGTAAATAAGATTTTATTCTTAACTGACTTGCCTAGTTAAATAAAGGTTCAATATCATCTAATAAAATAGTTCTGTGTGAATGATCTAGCATGTTGGTTCGATGTTAGTTATAATGCTATTCTTCTCTCTACTATTGGCACAGCTGAGAAAGCAGCTGCAATAGAAATGTTTTTTGTTTACAGGTAAACAGTCTAATTGTTTGAATCTCTATGTCGCAGCATCACTGTTGAGATAACCAATTCCAGTACACTACCAGTCAAAAGTATGGACACACCTACTCATTCATAATATACTTTATTTATTATTTTCTACATTGTACAATAACAGTGAAGACTATGAACTATGAAATGTGTCCATTGGTCTGATGAGTCTAAATTGGAGATTTGCTTTGCTGGTGACACTGTCTGTGATTTCTTTAGAATTTAATTTAATTTAACTACTTGGCAAGGCAGTTAAGAACAAATTCTTAGTTTCAATGACAGCCTAGGAACAGTGGGTTAACTGCCTTGTTCAGGGGCAGAACAACAGATTTTTACCTTGTCAACTCGGGGGTTTGATTTTGCAACCTTTCGGTTACTAGTCCAATGCTCTAACCACTAGGCTACCTGCCACCCCAATTCAAGGCACACTTAACCAACATGGCAGCAATATGCCATCCTATCTGGTTTGCGCTTAGTGGAACTAACATTTGTTTTTCAATAGGACAATGACCCAACACACCTCCAGACTGTGTCAGGGCTATTTGACCAAGAGAGTGACGGAGTGCTGCATCAGATGACCTGGCCTCCACAATCACCCAAACTCAACCCAATTGAGATGGTTTGGGATGAGTTGGACTGCAGAGTGAAGGAAAAGGAGCCATCAAGTGTTCAGCATGTGTATGAACTCCTTCAAGACTGTTGTAAAATCATTCTAGGTGAAGCTGGTTGGGAGAATGCCAAGAGTGTGCAAAGCTGTCATCAAGGCAAAGGGTGGCTACTTTGAAGAATCGAAAATCTAAAATATATTTGGTTACTCCATGATTCCATATGTGTTATTTCATAGTTTTAATGTATTCAATAGTATTATACAACATAGAAAATAGTAAAAATAAAGAATGAGTAGGTGTGTCTAAACTTTTGACAGGCACACCTATTAATTGAAATGCATTCCAGGTGACTACCTCATGAAGCTGGTTGAGAGAATGCCCATAGTGTGCAAAGCTGTCATCAAGGAAAAGAGTGGCTGCTTTGAAGAATCTCAAATATAAAATATATTTTGATTTGTGTCCAAACTTTTGACTGGTACTGGAGATAATAAGGAAAAAAATCTCCAGCTGTCAATCTTCCTCTTTAATCTTCCTCCGCGTCCCAGGTGTCACAATGCCATCAGCACAGAATACAATCACACACATGTAAATCATTCTGCAGAGTTGTTAGAGCACCATTCAACCAGGGTGTTCAGTGCACTGTTTCTGACCAGGGCCCATTATTGCTTCCTCCTAGTGAGTGTGTTAATGAATCATACTTTAAATATGCAGCACACTGTTACTAAGAATGAATAATACCCTAAATATTCAGACTGTTACTAACAACATTACTTTATTCTCTACCTGACATAAATATAAAACCTGAGTGTATTTTGGGACAGCTGTTGATGGAGATGGAAGGATGGAACAATCTGGCGCATTTTGAGATATTGCCTCGCTCTAAAAGGGAGTGCTTAAAGGTTCTATCCTCAGAGCACACAGACATGCGCGTATGGAAGCTTATGGGTCTGAGTTATGACAGGGTGGACTGGGAGTTAGCCTTAAGACACCCGACAGTATTCCATGTGGTCATATTCAAAGTGTTGAAGGAGGAAATGCTCATTTATTCTCAGCAGGCGCCTTCACAAACATAAAACCCCCGTTGTAAATCTCCACCCAATGCTGCCTGAGAAGAGCCTCAGGCTCCAAAACACTGTCCAACGTGGCCTTCTCCTGTTAAAACCAAATTCTATCCTTTTTCATAGTGTATCCAGTATCCATATTACTCCCCCTCCCTAGCCCTGTAACTCTCCCCGCATTCCCCCATCTCCACCCTTGGTTCTGCTGCTGGCTTATAAAGGAAATGCGTGGGTTGCCATATAGCGTGCCGATGTGATATGAATCAAGTGTACATGGAGTAGTAAACGCCTGATGGCTTGCATTGAAGAGGCTCACCACCAGAGTACGTGACACTGCCTGCCTCTCTTTTCCTGTCTTCCATTCCATTCCGTAGAAAATCAAATCTGCTCCTTCTCAAGGGCAGGAGAGGATAGGAAAGAGCTGGAGTCTGTCTCAAAAGGCACCATATTCCCTATATAGTGCACTTGTTTTGAAAATAACCCTATGGTTCCTGGTTAAAAAAAAGTAGTGCACCACAAAGGGAATAGGGTGCCATTTGGGACACCGACCAGGCCTGCTCAGACAGGGAATAACCCCCAGTGCTCTGTTAGAATAACTATGGGACAAGGGCCAAGTAACAGATCAATAGCTTTTGTTCTTATGAATCGTAAATATTAAAATATACTTGTTATTTTATAAGAAAATGGGCTTAAAAATGTTATTGGACAAGATAAGTATTGGCCTTCTGGATAAAAATGCTGACTGTGTCATTGTATCCTGGACACATGTATTCAACCATTCCTGAAAGGACAGCTGGTTACTGAGCTCTTTTATCCAAGCTGGGCTTCACAATAACAACATTGGTGTAGAAACATTTTCTATTACATTTTTTGTCCATTCAGGTGTTCGCTTACGTCTCAAAGTTAAACAATAGAAAAGTAAACACAAAAAATGGTTTGTATCCAACTCAAGCAGGAGATTATGGCTGTGTATTATCCTCCTAAATACATTATCTGCATGCGGCACCACATTTACAAATCCAATTTACCTGGATCTGACTCCCAGATGGAGACTTAAAGATCTCTCATTCGGCGAGAACGGCAGAATGCTGCACGCCGCCACTGTTTGGTAGGCCTCCATTTTAATCACACCCAACAGGTTTTGGGCCCATAAAGCCACATATATCAAATAAGTAAGTCATTCTGTGGTTAATTGCTTGCAGTTGCTGTTTTCCCTCCATTCATTTTCTATTATTCCATATTTTTTTATGCTGTCAGGCCAGTCTCCGGGGGCTGCGTCGTTGAATATATGCCTTGTCTGGTTCTTGGGGAATAGCAGCAGCTGGATCACATGTGGAAATGGAGTGGAGAAGTGGAAGACGAGGCGGAGATGGATACACTTGAAATGGGACAAGTCTCAAAAGAGGAACTCTGCTTGGAACCGAGGAGCAGAGGATATATAGGTTCATGAATCAGGATATCAGGAGGAAAGGGTAGTTCATGAATCAGGCATCAGGATGAGAGGAGGAGAGGATAGTTCATGAATCAGGGATCAGGAGGAGAGGAGGAGAGGAGGAGAGAAAAGTTCACGAATCAGGGATCAGGAGGAGAGGAGGAGAGGAGAGAATAGTTAATGAATCAGGGATCAGGAGAAGAGGAGGAGAGAATAGTTCATGAATCAGGGATCAGGAGGAGAGGAGGAGAGAATAGTTCATGAATCAGGGATCAGGAGGAGAGGAGGAAAGGATAGTTAATGAATCTGGGTTCATGATGAGAGGAGGAGAGGAGGAGAGGATAATTCATGAATCAGGGATCGGGAGGAGAGGAGGAGAGGATAGTTCATGAATCAGGGATCAGGAGGAGAGGAGGAGAGAATAGTTCATGAATCAGGGATCAGGAGGAGAGGAGGAAAGGATAGTTAATGAATCTGGGATCAGGAGGAGAGGAGGAGAGGAGGAGATAATAGTTCATGAATCAAGGGATCAGGAGGAGAGGAGGAGAGAATAGTTCATGAATCAGGGATCAGGAGGAGAGGAGGAAAGGATAATAAATTAATCTGGGATCAGGATGAGAGGAGGAGAGGAGGAGAGAATAGTTCATGAATCAGGGATCAGGAGGAGAGGAGGAGAGAATAGTTCATGAATCAGGGATCAGGAGGAGAGGAGGAGAGAATAGTTCATGAATCAGGGATCAGGAGGAGAGGAGGAAAGGATAATAAATTAATCTGGGATCAGGATGAGAGGAGGAGAGGAGGAGAGGATAGTTCATGAATCAGGCATCAGGAGGAGAGGAGGAGATAATAGTTCATGAATCAGGGATCAGGAGGAGAGAAGGAGAGGAGGAGAGAATAGTTCATGAATCAGGGATCAGGAGGAGAGGAGGAGAGAATAGTTCATGAATCAGGGATCAGGAGGAGAGAAGGAGAGGAGGAGAGAATAGTTCATGAATCAGGGATCAGGAGGAGAGGAGGAGAGAATAGTTCATGAATCAGGGATCAGGAGGAGAGAAGGAGAGGAGGAGAGAATAGTTCATGAATCAGGGATCAGGAGGAGAGGAGGAAAGGATAATAAATTAATCTGGGATCAGGATGAGAGGAGGAGAGGAGGAGAGGATAGTTCATGAATCAGGGATCAGGAGGAGAGAAGGAGAGGAGGAGAGAATAGTTCATGAATCAGGGATCAGGAGGAGAGGAGGAAAGGATAATAAATTCATCTGGGATCAGGATGAGAGGAGGAGAGGAGGAGAGGATAGTTCATGAATCAGGCATCAGGAGGAGAGGAGGAGATAATAGTTCATGAATCAGGGATCAGGAGGAGAGGAGGAAAGGATAGTTAATGAATCTGGGTTCATGATGAGAGGAGGAGAGGAGGAGAGAATAGTTCATGAATCAGGGATCAGGAGGAGAGGAGGAAAGGATAGTTAATGAATCTGGGTTCATGATGAGAGGAGGAGAGGAGGAGAGGATAATTCATGAATCAGGGATCGGGAGGAGAGGAGGAGAGGATAGTTCATGAATCAGGGATCAGGAGGAGAGGAGGAGAGAATAGTTAATGAATCAGGGATCAGGATTAGAGGAGGAGAGAATAGTTCATGAATCAGGGATCAGGAGGAGAGGAGGAAAGGATAATAAATTAATCTGGGATCAGGATGAGAGGAGGAGAGGAGGAGAGGATAGTTCATGAATCAGGCATCAGGAGGAGAGGAGGAGAGAATAGTTCACGAATCAGGGATCAGGAGGAGAGGAGGAGAGGAGAGGATAGTTCATGAATCAGGGATCAGAAGGAGAGGAGGAGAGAATAGTTCATGAATCAGGGATCAGGAGGAGAGGAGGAGAGAATAGTTCATGAATCAGGGATCAGGAGGAGAGGAGGAAAGGATAGTTAATGAATCTGGGATCAGGAGGAGAGGAGGAGAGGAGGAGATAATAGTTCATGAATCAAGGGATCAGGAGGAGAGGAGGAGAGAATAGTTCATGAATCAGGGATCGGGAGGAGAGGAGGAGAGAATAGTTCATGAATCAGGGATCAGGAGGAGAGGAGGAAAGGATAATAAATTAATCTGGGATCAGGATGAGAGGAGGAGAGGAGGAGAGAATAGTTCATGAATCAGGGATCAGGAGGAGAGGAGGAGAGGATAGTTCATGAATCAGGCATCAGGAGGAGAGGAGGAGATAATAGTTCATGAATCAGGGATCAGGAGGAGAGAAGGAGAGGAGGAGAGAATAGTTCATGAATCAGGGATCAGGAGGAGAGGAGGAGAGAATAGTTCATGAATCAGGGATCAGGAGGAGAGAAGGAGAGGAGGAGAGAATAGTTCATGAATCAGGGATCAGGAGGAGAGGAGGAGAGAATAGTTCATGAATCAGGGATCAGGAGGAGAGAAGGAGAGGAGGAGAGAATAGTTCATGAATCAGGGATCAGGAGGAGAGGAGGAAAGGATAATAAATTAATCTGGGATCAGGATGAGAGGAGGAGAGGAGAGGATAGTTCATGAATCAGGGATCAGGAGGAGAGAAGGAGAGGAGGAGAGAATAGTTCATGAATCAGGGATCAGGAGGAGAGGAGGAAAGGATAATAAATTAATCTGGGATCAGGATGAGAGGAGGAGAGGAGGAGAGGATAGTTCATGAATCAGGCATCAGGAGGAGAGGAGGAGAGGATAGTCAATGAATCAGGGATCAGGAGGAGAGGATAGTTCATGAATCAGGGATCAGGATGAGAGGAGGAGATAATAGTTCATGAATCAGGGATCAGGAGGAGAGGATAGTTCATGAATCAGGGATCAGGATGAGAGGAGGAGAGGATAGTCAATGAATCAGGGATCAGGAGGAGAGGATAGTTCATGAATCAGGGATCAGGATGAGAGGAGGAGATAATAGTTCATGAATCAGGGATCAGGAGGAGAGAATAGTTCATGAATCAGGGATCAGGATGAGAGGAGGAGATAATAGTTCATGAATCAGGGATCAGGAGGAGAGGATAGTTCATGAATCAGGGATCAGGATGAGAGGAGGAGATAATAGTTCATGAATCAGGGATCAGGAGGAGAGAATAGTTAATGAATCAGGGATCAGGATGAGAGGAGGAGATAATAGTTCATGAATCAGGGATCAGGAGGAGAGGAGGAGAGGATAGTCAATGAATCAGGGATCAGGAGGAGAGGATAGTTCATGAATCAGGGATCAGGATGAGAGGAGGAGATAATAGTTCATGAATCAGGGATCAGGAGGAGAGAATAGTTCATGAATCAGGGATCAGGATGAGAGGAGGAGATAATAGTCAATGAATCAGGGATCAGGAGGAGAGAATAGTTCATGAATCAGGGATCAGGATGAGAGGAGGAGATAATAGTTCATGAATCAGGGATCAGGAGGAGAGGAGGACAGGATAGTTCATGAATCAGGGATCGGGAGGAAAGGAGGAGAGGATGAGAGAATAGTTCATGAATCAGGGATCAGGAGAAGAGGAGGAGAGAAGGAGAGGAGGAGAGGAGGAGAGGAGGAGAGAAGGAGAGGAGGAGAGGATAATTCATGAATCTGGGATCAGGATGAAAGGAGGAGATGAGGAGAGAATAGTTCATGAATCAGGGATCAGAAGGAGAGAAGGAGAGGAGGAGAGAATAGTTCATGAATCAGGGATCAGGAGGAGAGGAGGAAAGGGTAGTTCATGAATCAGGGATCAGGAGGAGAGGAGAGAATAGTTCATGAATCAGGGATCAGAAGGAGAGAAGGAGAGGAGGAGAGAATAGTTCATGAATCAGGGATCAGGAGGAGAGGAGGAAAGGGTAGTTCATGAATCAGGGATCAGGAGGAGAGAAGGAGAGGAGGAGAGGAGGAGAGAAGGAGAGGAGGAGAGGATAATTCATGAATCGGGGATCAGGATGAAAGGAGGAGAGGAGGAGAGAATAGTTCATGAATCAGGGATCAGAAGGAGAGGAGGAGAGAATAGTTCATGAATCAGGGATCAGGAGGAGAGGAGGAAAGGGTAGTTCATGAATCAGGGATCAGGAGGAGAGGAGAGAATAGTTCACGAATCAGGGATCAGGAGGAGAGGAGGAAAGGATAGTTCATGAATCAGGGATCAGGAGGAGAGGAGGAGAGAAGGAGAGGAGGAGAGGATAATTCATGAATCGGGATCAGGATGAAAGGAGGAGAGGAGGAGAGAATAGTTCATGAATCAGGGATCAGAAGGAGAGAAGGAGAGGAGGAGAGAATAGTTCATGAATCGGGGATCAGGGGGAGAGAAGGAGAGGAGGAGAGAATAGTTCATGAATCAGGGATCAGGAGGAGAGGAGGAGAGAATAGTTCACGAATCAGGGATCAGGAGGAGAGGAGGAGAGAATAGTTCATGAATCAGGGATCAGGATGAAAGGAGAAGAGAATAGTTCATGAATCAGGGATCAGGAGGAGAGGAGGAAAGGATAATAAATGAATCTGGGATCAGGGTGAGAGGAGGAGAGGAGGAGAGGAGGAGAGGATAGTTAATGAATCGGGGATCAGGAGGAGAGGATAGTTCATGAATCAGGGATCAGGATGAGAGAAGGAGATAATAGTTCATGAATCAGGGATCAGGAGGAGAGGAGGAGAGAATAGTTCATGAATCAGGGATCAGGAGGAGAGGAGGAAAGGATAGTTCATGAATCAGGGATCAGGAGGAGAGGAGGAGAGAAGGAGAGGAGGAGAGGATAATTAATGAATCGGGGATCAGGATGAAAGGAGGAGAGGAGGAGAGGAGGAGAGGAGGAGAGGAGGAGAGAATAGTTCATGAATCAGGGATCAGGAGGAGAGGAGGAGAGAATAGTTCACGAATCAGGGATCAGGAGGAGAGGAGGAAAGGAGGAGAGAATAGTTCATGAATCAGGGATCAGGGGGAGAGGACGAGAGAATAGTTCATAAATCAGGGATCAGAAGGAGAGAAGGAGAGGAGGAGAGAATAGTTCATGAATCAGGGATCAGAAGGAGAGAAAGAGAGGAGGGGAGAATAGTTCATGAATCAGGGATCAGGAGGGGAAAGGAGGAGAGAATAGTTCATGAATCAGGGATCAGGAGGAGAGAAGGAGAGGAGGAGAGAATAGTTCATGAATCGGGGATCAGGGGGAGAGAAAGAGAGGAGGGGAGAATAGTTCATGAATCAGGGATCAGAAGGAGAGAAAGAGAGGAGGGGAGAATAGTTCATGAATCAGGGATCAGGAGGAGAGGAGGGGAGAATAGTTCATGAATCAGGGATCAGGAGGAGAGGAGGGGAGAATAGTTCATGAATCAGGGATCAGGAGTGGAGAGGAGGAGAGAATAGTTCATGAATCAGGGATCAGGAGGAGAGAAGGAGAGGAGGGAAGGATAGTTCATGAATCAGGGATCAGGAGGAGAGGAGAGAATAGTTCACGAATCAGGGATCAGGAGGAGAGAAGGAGAGGAGGAGAGAATAGTTCATGAATCGGGGATCAGGGGGAGAGGAGAGAATAGTTCACGAATCAGGGATCAGGAGGAGAGAAGGAGAGGAGGAGAGAATAGTTCATGAATCGGGGATCAGGGGGAGAGAAGGAGAGGAGGGGAGAATAGTTCATGAATCAGGGATCAGGAGGAGAGGAGGGGAGAATAGTTCATGAATCAGGGATCAGGAGTGGAGAGGAGGAGAGAATAGTTCATGAATCAGGGATCAGGAGGAGAGAAGGAGAGGAGGAGAGAATAGTTCATGAATCAGGGATCAGGGGAGAGGAGGAAAGGATAGTTCATGAATCAGGGATCAGGAGGAGAGGAGAGAATAGTTCACGAATCAGGGATCAGGAGGAGAGAAGGAGAGGAGGAGAGAATAGTTCATGAATCGGGGATCAGGGGGAGAGAAGGAGAGGAGGAGAGAATAGTTCATGAATCAGGGATCAGGAGGAGAGGAGGAGAGAATAGTTCACGAATCAGGGATCAGGAGGAGAGAAGGAGAGGAGGAGAGAATAGTTCATGAATCGGTGATCAGGGGGAGAGAAGGAGAGGAGGAGAGAATAGTTCATGAAACAGGGATCAGGAGGAGAGGAGGAGAGAATAGTTCATGAATCAGGGATCAGGAGGAGAGGAGGAGAGAATAGTTCATGAATCAGGGATCAGGAGGAGAGGAGGAGAGAATAGTTCATGAATCAGGGATCAGGAGGAGAGGAGGAGAGAATAGTTCATGAATCAGGGATCAGGAGGAGAGGAGGAGAGAATAGTTCATGAATCAGGGATCAGGAGGAGAGGAGGAGAGAATAGTTCATGAATCAGGGATCAGGAGGAGAGGAGGAGAGAATAGTTCATGAATCAGGGATCAGGAGGAGAGGAGGAGAGAATAGTTCATGAATCAGGGATCAGGAGGAGAGGAGGAGAGGAGGGAAGGATAGTTCATGAATCAGGGATCAGGAGGAGAGGAGAGAATAGTTCACGAATCAGGGATCAGGAGGAGAGAAGGAGAGGAGGAGAGAATAGTTCATGAATCGGGGATCAGGGGGAGAGGAGAGAATAGTTCACGAATCAGGGATCAGGAGGAGAGAAGGAGAGGAGGAGAGAATAGTTCATGAATCGGGGATCAGGGGGAGAGAAGGAGAGGAGGGGAGAATAGTTCATGAATCAGGGATCAGGAGGAGAGGAGGGGAGAATAGTTCATGAATCAGGGATCAGGAGTGGAGAGGAGGAGAGAATAGTTCATGAATCAGGGATCAGGAGGAGAGAAGGAGAGGAGGAGAGAATAGTTCATGAATCAGGGATCAGGGGGAGAGGAGGAAAGGATAGTTCATGAATCAGGGATCAGGAGGAGAGGAGAGAATAGTTCACGAATCAGGGATCAGGAGGAGAGAAGGAGAGGAGGAGAGAATAGTTCATGAATCGGGGATCAGGGGGAGAGAAGGAGAGGAGGAGAGAATAGTTCATGAATCAGGGATCAGGAGGAGAGGAGGAGAGAATAGTTCACGAATCAGGGATCAGGAGGAGAGAAGGAGAGGAGGAGAGAATAGTTCATGAATCGGGGATCAGGGGGAGAGAAGGAGAGGAGGAGAGAATAGTTCATGAATCAGGGATCAGGAGGAGAGGAGGAGAGAATAGTTCATGAATCAGGGATCAGGAGGAGAGGAGGAGAGAATAGTTCATGAATCAGGGATCAGGAGGAGAGGAGGAGAGAATAGTTCATGAATCAGGGATCAGGAGGAGAGGAGGAGAGAATAGTTCATGAATCAGGGATCAGGAGGAGAGGAGGAGAGAATAGTTCATGAATCAGGGATCAGGAGGAGAGGAGGAGAGAATAGTTCATGAATCAGGGATCAGGAGGAGAGGAGGAGAGAATAGTTCATGAATCAGGGATCAGGAGGAGAGGAGGAGAGAATAGTTCATGAATCAGGGATCAGGAGGAGAGGAGGAGAGAATAGTTCATGAATCAGGGATCAGGAGGAGAGGAGGAGATAATAGTTCATGAATCAGGGATCAGGAGGAGAGGAGGAGATAATAGTTCATGAATCAGGGATCAGGAGGAGAGGAGGAGAGAATAGTT
Organism: Oncorhynchus keta; assembly: GCF_023373465.1. Classification (NCBI taxonomy): domain Eukaryota; kingdom Metazoa; phylum Chordata; class Actinopteri; order Salmoniformes; family Salmonidae; genus Oncorhynchus; species Oncorhynchus keta. The sequence continues at coordinate 19,365,145 of NC_068439.1, forward strand.
CATGAATCAGGGATCAGGAGGAGAGGAGGAAAGGATAATAAATGAATCTGGGATCAGGATGAGAGGAGGAGAGGAGGAGAGGAGGAGACGATAGTTCATGAATCAGGGATCAGGAGGAGAGGAGGAGAGGATAGTTCTTGAATCAGGGATCAGGAGGAGAGAAGGAGAGGAGGAGAGAATAGTTCATGAATCGGGGATCAGGGGGAGAGAAGGAGAGGAGGAGAGAATAGTTCATGAATCAGGGATCAGGAGGAGAGGAGGAGAGAATAGTTCACGAATCAGGGATCAGGAGGAGAGGAGGAGAGAATAGTTCATGAATCAGGGATCAGGATGAAAGGAGAAGAGAATAGTTCATGAATCAGGGATCAGGAGGAGAGGAGGAAAGGATAATAAATGAATCTGGGATCAGGGTGAGAGGAGGAGAGGAGGAGAGGAGGAGAGGATAGTTAATGAATCGGGGATCAGGAGGAGAGGATAGTTCATGAATCAGGGATCAGGATGAGAGGAGGAGATAATAGTTCATGAATCAGGGATCAGGAGGAGAGGAGGAGAGAATAGTTCATGAATCAGGGATCAGGAGGAGAGGAGGAAAGGATAGTTCATGAATCAGGGATCAGGAGGAGAGGAGGAGAGAAGGAGAGGAGGAGAGGATAATTCATGAATCGGGGATCAGGATGAAAGGAGGAGAGGAGGAGAGGAGGAGAGGAGGAGAGAATAGTTCATGAATCAGGGATCAGGAGGAGAGGAGGAGAGAATAGTTCACGAATCAGGGATCAGGAGGAGAGGAGGAAAGGAGGAGAGAATAGTTCATGAATCAGGGATCAGGGGGAGAGGACGAGAGAATAGTTCATAAATCAGGGATCAGAAGGAGAGAAGGAGAGGAGGAGAGAATAGTTCAGGAATCAGGGATCAGAAGGAGAGAAAGAGAGGAGGGGAGAATAGTTCATGAATCAGGGATCAGGAGGGGAAAGGAGGAGAGAATAGTTCATGAATCAGGGATCAGGAGGAGAGAAGGAGAGGAGGAGAGAATAGTTCATGAATCGGGGATCAGGAGGAGAGGAGGAGAGAATAGTTCATGAATCAGGGATCAGGAGGAGAGGAGGAGAGAATAGTTCATGAATCAGGGATCAGGAGGAGAGGAGGAGAGAATAGTTCATGAATCAGGGATCAGGAGGAGAGGAGGAGAGAATAGTTCATGAATCAGGGATCAGGAGGAGAGGAGGAGAGAATAGTTCATGAATCAGGGATCAGGAGGAGAGGAGGAGAGAATAGTTCATGAATCAGGGATCAGGAGGAGAGGAGGAGAGAATAGTTCATGAATCAGGGATCAGGAGGAGAGGAGGAGAGAATAGTTCATGAATCAGGGATCAGGAGGAGAGGAGGAGAGAATAGTTCATGAATCAGGGATCAGGAGGAGAGGAGGAGATAATAGTTCATGAATCAGGGATCAGGAGGAGAGGAGGAGATAATAGTTCATGAATCAGGGATCAGGAGGAGAGGAGGAGAGAATAGTTCATGAATCAGGGATCAGGAGGAGAGGAGGAAAGGATAATAAATGAATCTGGGATCAGGATGAGAGGAGGAGAGGAGGAGAGGAGGAGACGATAGTTCATGAATCAGGGATCAGGAGGAGAGGAGGAGAGGATAGTTCTTGAATCAGGGATCAGGAGGAGAGAAGGAGAGGAGGAGAGAATAGTTCATGAATCGGGGATCAGGGGAGAGAAGGAGAGGAGGAGAGAATAGTTCATGAATCAGGGATCAGGAGGAGAGGAGGAGAGAATAGTTCACGAATCAGGGATCAGGAGGAGAGGAGGAGAGAATAGTTCATGAATCAGGGATCAGGATGAAAGGAGAAGAGAATAGTTCATGAATCAGGGATCAGGAGGAGAGGAGGAAAGGATAATAAATGAATCTGGGATCAGGGTGAGAGGAGGAGAGGAGGAGAGGAGGAGAGGATAGTTAATGAATCGGGGATCAGGAGGAGAGGATAGTTCATGAATCAGGGATCAGGATGAGAGGAGGAGATAATAGTTCATGAATCAGGGATCAGGAGGAGAGGAGGAGAGAATAGTTCATGAATCAGGGATCAGGAGGAGAGGAGGAAAGGATAGTTCATGAATCAGGGATCAGGAGGAGAGGAGGAGAGAAGGAGAGGAGGAGAGGATAATTCATGAATCGGGGATCAGGATGAAAGGAGGAGAGGAGGAGAGGAGGAGAGGAGGAGAGAATAGTTCATGAATCAGGGATCAGGAGGAGAGGAGGAGAGAATAGTTCACGAATCAGGGATCAGGAGGAGAGGAGGAAAGGAGGAGAGAATAGTTCATGAATCAGGGATCAGGGGGAGAGGACGAGAGAATAGTTCATAAATCAGGGATCAGAAGGAGAGAAGGAGAGGAGGAGAGAATAGTTCAGGAATCAGGGATCAGAAGGAGAGAAAGAGAGGAGGGGAGAATAGTTCATGAATCAGGGATCAGGAGGGGAAAGGAGGAGAGAATAGTTCATGAATCAGGGATCAGGAGGAGAGAAGGAGAGGAGGAGAGAATAGTTCATGAATCGGGGATCAGGGGGAGAGAAAGAGAGGAGGGGAGAATAGTTCATGAATCAGGGATCAGGAGGAGAGGAGGGGAGAATAGTTCATGAATCAGGGATCAGGAGGAGAGGAGGGGAGAATAGTTCATGAATCAGGGATCAGGAGTGGAGAGGAGGAGAGAATAGTTCATGAATCAGGGATCAGGAGGAGAGAAGGAGAGGAGGAAAGGATAGTTCATGAATCAGGGATCAGGAGGAGAGGAGAGAATAGTTCACGAATCAGGGATCAGGAGGAGAGAAGGAGAGGAGGAGAGAATAGTTCATGAATCGGGGATCAGGGGGAGAGGAGAGAATAGTTCACGAATCAGGGATCAGGAGGAGAGAAGGAGAGGAGGAGAGAATAGTTCATGAATCGGGGATCAGGGGGAGAGAAGGAGAGGAGGGGAGAATAGTTCATGAATCAGGGATCAGGAGGAGAGGAGGGGAGAATAGTTCATGAATCAGGGATCAGGAGTGGAGAGGAGGAGAGAATAGTTCATGAATCAGGGATCAGGAGGAGAGAAGGAGAGGAGGAGAGAATAGTTCATTAATCAGGGATCAGGGGGAGAGGAGGAAAGGATAGTTCATGAATCAGGGATCAGGAGGAGAGGAGAGAATAGTTCACGAATCAGGGATCAGGAGGAGAGAAGGAGAGGAGGAGAGAATAGTTCATGAATCGGGGATCAGGGGGAGAGAAGGAGAGGAGGAGAGAATAGTTCATGAATCAGGGATCAGGAGGAGAGGAGAGAATAGTTCACGAATCAGGGATCAGGAGGAGAGAAGGAGAGGAGGAGAGAATAGTTCATGAATCGGGGATCAGGGGGAGAGAAGGAGAGGAGGAGAGAATAGTTCATGAATCAGGGATCAGGAGGAGAGGAGGAGAGAATAGTTCACGAATCAGGGATCAGGAGGAGAGAAGGAGAGGAGGAGAGAATAGTTCATGAATCGGGGATCAGGGGGAGAGAAGGAGAGGAGGAGAGAATAGTTCATGAATCAGGGATCAGGAGGAGAGGAGGAGAGAATAGTTCATGAATCAGGGATCAGGAGGAGAGGAGGAGAGAATAGTTCATGAATCAGGGATCAGGAGGAGAGGAGGAGAGAATAGTTCATGAATCAGGGATCAGGAGGAGAGGAGGAGAGAATAGTTCATGAATCAGGGATCAGGAGGAGAGGAGGAGAGAATAGTTCATGAATCAGGGATCAGGAGGAGAGGAGGAGAGAATAGTTCATGAATCAGGGATCAGGAGGAGAGGAGGAGAGAATAGTTCATGAATCAGGGATCAGGAGGAGAGGAGGAGAGAATAGTTCATGAATCAGGGATCAGGAGGAGAGGAGGAGAGAATAGTTCATGAATCAGGGATCAGGAGGAGAGGAGGAGATAATAGTTCATGAATCAGGGATCATGAGGAGAGGAGGAGATAATAGTTCATGAATCAGGGATCAGGAGGAGAGGAGGAGAGAATAGTTCATGAATCAGGGATCAGGAGGAGAGGAGGAAAGGATAATAAATGAATCTGGGATCAGGATGAGAGGAGGAGAGGAGGAGAGGAGGAGACGATAGTTCATGAATCAGGGATCAGGAGGAGAGGAGGAGAGGATAGTTCTTGAATCAGGGATCAGGAGGAGAGAAGGAGAGGAGGAGAGAATAGTTCATGAATCGGGGATCAGGGGAGAGAAGGAGAGGAGGAGAGAATAGTTCATGAATCAGGGATCAGGAGGAGAGGAGGAGAGAATAGTTCACGAATCAGGGATCAGGAGGAGAGGAGGAGAGAATAGTTCATGAATCAGGGATCAGGATGAAAGGAGAAGAGAATAGTTCATGAATCAGGGATCAGGAGGAGAGGAGGAAAGGATAATAAATGAATCTGGGATCAGGGTGAGAGGAGGAGAGGAGGAGAGGAGGAGAGGATAGTTAATGAATCGGGGATCAGGAGGAGAGGATAGTTCATGAATCAGTGATCAGGATGAGAGGAGGAGATAATAGTTCATGAATCAGGGATCAGGAGGAGAGGAGGAGAGAATAGTTCATGAATCAGGGATCAGGAGGAGAGGAGGAAAGGATAGTTCATGAATCAGGGATCAGGAGGAGAGGAGGAGAGAAGGAGAGGAGGAGAGGATAATTCATGAATCGGGGATCAGGATGAAAGGAGGAGAGGAGGAGAGGAGGAGAGGAGGAGAGGAGGAGAGAATAGTTCATGAATCAGGGATCAGGAGGAGAGGAGGAGAGAATAGTTCACGAATCAGGGATCAGGAGGAGAGGAGGAAAGGAGGAGAGAATAGTTCATGAATCAGGGATCAGGGGGAGAGGACGAGAGAATAGTTCATAAATCAGGGATCAGAAGGAGAGAAGGAGAGGAGGAGAGAATAGTTCATGAATCAGGGATCAGAAGGAGAGAAAGAGAGGAGGGGAGAATAGTTCATGAATCAGGGATCAGGAGGGGAAAGGAGGAGAGAATAGTTCATGAATCAGGGATCAGGAGGAGAGAAGGAGAGGAGGAGAGAATAGTTCATGAATCGGGGATCAGGGGGAGAGAAAGAGAGGAGGGGAGAATAATTCATGAATCAGGGATCAGGAGGAGAGGAGGGGAGAATAGTTCATGAATCAGGGATCAGGAGGAGAGGAGGGGAGAATAGTTCATGAATCAGGGATCAGGAGTGGAGAGGAGGAGAGAATAGTTCATGAATCAGGGATCAGGAGGAGAGAAGGAGAGGAGGAAAGGATAGTTCATGAATCAGGGATCAGGAGGAGAGGAGAGAATAGTTCACGAATCAGGGATCAGGAGGAGAGAAGGAGAGGAGGAGAGAATAGTTCATGAATCGGGGATCAGGGGGAGAGGAGAGAATAGTTCACGAATCAGGGATCAGGAGGAGAGAAGGAGAGGAGGAGAGAATAGTTCATGAATCGGGGATCAGGGGGAGAGAAGGAGAGGAGGGGAGAATAGTTCATGAATCAGGGATCAGGAGGAGAGGAGGGGAGAATAGTTCATGAATCAGGGATCAGGAGTGGAGAGGAGGAGAGAATTTTTCATGAATCAGGGATCAGGAGGAGAGAAGGAGAGGAGGAGAGAATAGTTCATGAATCAGGGATCAGGGGGAGAGGAGGAAAGGATAGTTCATGAATCAGGGATCAGGAGGAGAGGAGAGAATACTTCACGAATCAGGGATCAGGAGGAGAGAAGGAGAGGAGGAGAGAATAGTTCATGAATCGGGGATCAGGGGGAGAGAAGGAGAGGAGGAGAGAATAGTTCATGAATCAGGGATCAGGAGGAGAGGAGGAGAGAATAGTTCACGAATCAGGGATCAGGAGGAGAGAAGGAGAGGAGGAGAGAATAGTTCATGAATTCGGGGATCAGGGGGAGAGAAGGAGAGGAGGAGAGAATAGTTCATGAATCAGGGATCAGGAGGAGAGGAGGAGAGAATAGTTCATGAATCAGGGATCAGGAGGAGAGGAGGAGAGAATAGTTCATGAATCAGGGATCAGGAGGAGAGGAGGAGAGAATAGTTCATGAATCAGGGATCAGGAGGAGAGGAGGAGAGAATAGTTCATGAATCAGGGATCAGGAGGAGAGGAGGAGAGAATAGTTCATGAATCAGGGATCAGGAGGAGAGGAGGAGAGAATAGTTCATGAATCAGGGATCAGGAGGAGAGGAGGAGAGAATAGTTCATGAATCAGGGATCAGGAGGAGAGGAGGAGAGAATAGTTCATGAATCAGGGATCAGGAGGAGAGGAGGAGAGAATAGTTCATGAATCAGGGATCAGGAGGAGAGGAGGAGATAATAGTTCATGAATCAGGGATCAGGAGGAGAGGAGGAGATAATAGTTCATGAATCAGGGATCAGGAGGAGAGGAGGAGAGAATAGTTCATGAATCAGGGATCAGGAGGAGAGGAGGAAAGGATAATAAATGAATCTGGGATCAGGATGAGAGGAGGAGAGGAGGAGAGGAGGAGACGATAGTTCATGAATCAGGGATCAGGAGGAGAGGAGGAGAGGATAGTTCTTGAATCAGGGATCAGGAGGAGAGAAGGAGAGGAGGAGAGGATAATTCATGAATCGGGGATCAGGATGAAAGGAGGAGAGGAAGAGAGAATAGTTCATGAATCAGGGATCAGAAGGAGAGGAGGAGAGAATAGTTCATGAATCAGGGATCAGGGGGAGAGGAGGAGAGAATAGTTCATGAATCAGGGATCAGGGGGAGAGGAGGAGAGGATAGTTAATGAATCAGGGATCAGGAGGAGAGGAGGAGATAATAGTTCATGAATCAGGGATCAGGAGGAGAGGAGGAGAGAATAGTTCATGAATCAGGGATCAGGAGGAGAGGAGGAGAGAATAGTTCATGAATCAGGGATCAGGGGGAGAGGAGGAGAGGAAGAGAGAATAGTTCATGAATCAGGGATCAGGAGGAGAGGAGGAGAGGAGGAGAGAATAGTTCATGAATCAGGGATCAGGGGGAGAGGAGGAGAGGATAGTTAATGAATCAGGGATCAGGAGGAGAGGAGGAGAGGATAGTTAATGAATCAGGGATCAGGAGGAGAGGAGTAGATAATAGTTCATGAATCAGGGATCAGGGGGAGAGGAGGAGAGGATAGTTAATGAATCAGGGATCAGGAGGAGAGGAGGAGATAATAGTTCATGAATCAGGGATCAGGAGGAGAGGAGGAGAGGAAGAGAGAATAGTTAATGAATCAGGGATCAGGAGGAGAGGAGGAGAGAATAGTTCATGAATCAGGGATCAGGAGGAGAGGAGGAAAGGATAATAAATGAATCTGGGATCAGGATGAGAGGAGGAGAGGAGGAGAGGAGGAGACGATAGTTCATGAATCAGGGATCAGGAGGAGAGGAGGAGAGGATAGTTCTTGAATCAGGGATCAGGAGGAGAGAAGGAGAGGAGGAGAGGATAATTCATGAATCGGGGATCAGGATGAAAGGAGGAGAGGAAGAGAGAATAGTTCATGAATCAGGGATCAGAAGGAGAGGAGGAGAGAATAGTTCATGAATCAGGGATCAGGGGAGAGGAGGAGAGAATAGTTCATGAATCAGGGATCAGGGGAGAGGAGGAGAGGATAGTTAATGAATCAGGGATCAGGAGGAGAGGAGGAGATAATAGTTCATGAATCAGGGATCAGGAGGAGAGGAGGAGAGAATAGTTCATGAATCAGGGATCAGGAGGAGAGGAGGAGAGAATAGTTCATGAATCAGGGATCAGGGGGAGAGGAGGAGAGGAAGAGAGAATAGTTCATGAATCAGGGATCAGGAGGAGAGGAGGAGAGGAGGAGAGAATAGTTCATGAATCAGGGATCAGGGGGAGAGGAGGAGAGGATAGTTAATGAATCAGGGATCAGGAGGAGAGGAGTAGATAATAGTTCATGAATCAGGGATCAGGGGGAGAGGAGGAGCGGATAGTTAATGAATCAGGGATCAGGAGGAGAGGAGGAGATAATAGTTCATGAATCAGGGATCAGGAGGAGAGGAGGAGAGGAAGAGAGAATAGTTAATGAATCAGGGATCAGGAGGAGAGGAGGAAAGGATAGTTCATGAATCAAGGGATCAGGAGGAGAGGAGGAGATAATAGTTCATGAATCAGGGATCAGGAAGAGAGGAGGAAAGGATAGTTCATGAATCAAGGGATCAGGAGGAGAAGAAGATATAGAGTTTCATGAATCAGGGGATCAGACTACGGAGGAGTCACTCAGTGATTGGGGAGGAGGACAGTAGGGGGACGAGGGGGTGACACTAAGCACATGAGGACTCCCTTGCGTCAGTGGGATCCCACATCTGGGAATAATAAGACCCAAGGTCAATCATAGCAGTGAGCAAGTGGGACTGTCATCCAGACCGTTCTAAAAGTTTTACTGAGGTAATTTACCTCTTTAACCTTCGTCCTGTACCAGATTACCCCTGACTTGACCTGAACAACTAATACATGTGAGCTGAGTTTCGTGGGAAATGAACGGGACTCTCTGGTCACCCGCAATACATACAGTGGGGCAAAAAAGTATTTTGTCAGCCACCAATTGTGCAAGTTCTCCCACTTAAAAAGATGAGAGAGGCCTGTAAATTTTTATCATAGGTACACTTCAACTATGACAGACAAAATGAGAAAAAAATCCTGAAAATCACATTGTAGGATTTTTAATTCATTAATTTGCAAATTATGGTGGAAAATAAGTATTTGGTCACCTACAAACAAGCAAGATTTCTGGCTCTCACAGACCTGTAACTTCTTCTTTAAGAGGCTCCTCTGTCCTCCACTCGTTACCTGTATTAATGGCACCTGTTTGAACTTGTTATCAGTATAAAAGACCTGTCCACAACCTCAAACAGTCACACTCCAAACTCCACTATGGCCAAGACCAAAGAGCTGTCAAAGGACACCAGAAACAAAATTATAGACCTGCACCAGGCTGGGAAGACTGAATCTGCAATAGGTAAGCAGCTTGGTTTGAAGAAATCAACTGTGGGAGCAATTATTAGGAAATGGAAGACATACAAGACCACTGATAATCTCCCTCGATCTGGGGCTCCACGCAAGATCTCACCCCGTGGGGTCAAAATGATCACAAGAACGGTGAGCAAAATTCCCAGAACCACACGGGGGGACCTCGTGAATGACCTGCAGAGAGCTGGGACCAAAGTAACAAAGCCTACCATCAGTAACACACTACGCCGCCAGGGACTCAAATTCTGCAGTGCCAGACGTGTCCCCCTGCTTAAGCCAGTACATGTCCAGGCCCATCTGAAGTTTGCTAGAGAACATTTGGATGATCCAGAAGAAGATTGTGAGAATGTCATATGGTCAGATGAAACCAAAATATAACTTTTTGGTAAAAACTCAACTCGTCGTGTTTGGAGGACAAAGAATGCTGAGTTGCATCCAAAGAACACCATACCTACTGTGAAGCATGGGGGTGGAAACATCATGCTTTGGGGCTGTTTTTCTACAAAGGGACCAGGACGACTGATCTGTGTAAAGGAAAGAATGAAAAAAAATACCAGCAACAGTGCGTGAAAACCTTGTGAAGACTTATAGAAAACGTTTGACCTCTGTCATTGCCAACAAAGTGTATATAACAAAGTATTGAGATAAACTTGTGTTATTGACCAAATACTTATTTTCCACCATAATTTGCAAATAAATTAATAATAAATCCTACAATGTGATTTTCTGGATTTTTTTTCTCATTTTGTCTGTCATAGTTGAAGTGGACCTATAGTTGAAGTGTACTGGCTGGGAATATTCCCCCTGGAACAGATCATACTGGCTGGGAATATTTTTTTCCCCTGGAACAGATCATACTTGCTGGGAATATTAATCCTGGAACAGATAATACTGGATGGGAATATTCATCCTGGAACAGATCATACTGGATGGGAAGATTCATCCTGGAACAGATCATACTGGCTGGGAATATTCATCCTGGAACAGATCATACTGGCTGGGAAGATTCCCCCTGGAACAGATCATACTGGTTGGGAATATTAATCCTAGAACAGATAATACTGGATGGGAATATTCATCCTGGAACAGATCATACTGGATGGGAAGATTCATCCTGGAACAGATCATACTGGCTGGGAATATTCATCCTGGAACAGATCATACTGGCTGGGAAGATTCCCCCTGGAACAGATCATACTGGTTCGGAAGATTCATCCTGGAACAGATCATACTGGCTGGGAAGATTCATCCTGGAACAGATCATACTGGCTGGGAAGATTCCCCATCGAACAGATCATACTGGTTGGGAAGATTCATCCTGGAACAGATCATACTGGCTGGGAAGATTCATCCTGGAACAGATCATACTGGCTGGGAAGATCCCCCCTGGAACAGATCATACAGGCTGGGAATATTCATCCTGGAACAGATCATACTGGCTGGGAAGATTCATCCTGGGACAGATCATACTGGCTGGGAAGATTCAAACTGGAACAGATCATACTGGCTGGGAATATTCATCCTGGAACAGATCATACTGGCTGGGAATATTCATCCTGGAACAGATCATACTGGCTGGGAAGATTCCCCATGGAACAGATCATACTGGCTGGGAAGATTCCCCCTGGAACAGATCATACTGGCTGGGAATATTCATCCTGGAACAGATCATTCTGGCTGGGAAGATTCATCTTGGAACAGATCATACTGGCTGGGAATATTCATCCTGGAACAGATCATTCTGGCTGGGAATATTCATCCTGGAACAGATCATACTGGCTGGGAAGATTCCCCATGGAACAGATCATACTGGCTGGGAAGATTCCCCCTGGAACAGATCATACTGGCTGGGAATATTCATCCTGGAACAGATCATACTGGCTGGGAATATTCATCCTGGAACAGATCATTCTGGCTGGGAAGATTCATCTTGGAACAGATCATACTGGCTGGGAATATTCCCCCTGGAACAGATCATACTGGCTGGGAATATTCATCCTGGAACAGATCATACTGGCTGGGAATATTCATCCTGGAACAGATCATACTGGCTGGGAAGATTCCCCATGGAACAGATCATACTGGCTGGGAAGATTCCCCATGGAACAGATCATACTGGCTGGGAATATTCATCCTGGAACAGATCATACTGGCTGGGAAGATTCATCTTGGAACAGATCATACTGGCTGGGAATATTCCCCCTGGAACAGATCATACTGGCTGGGAATATTCATCCTGGAACAGATCATACTGGCTGGGAATATTCATCCTGGAACAGATCATACTGGCTGGGAATATTCATCCTGGAACAGATCATACTGGCTGGGAAGATTCTCCCTGGAACAGATCATACTGGCTGGGAAGATTCATCCTGGAACAGATCATCCTGGCTGGGAATATTCCCCCTGGAACAGATCATACTGGCTGGGAATATTTTTTTCCCCTGGAACAGATCATACTTACTGGGAATATTAATCCTGGAACAGATCATACTGGATGGGAATATTCATCCTGGAACAGATCATACTGGATGGGAAGATTCATCCCGGAACAGATCATACTGGCTGGTAATATTCATCCTGGAACAGATCATACTGGCTGGGAAGATTCCCCCTGGAACAGATCATACTGGTTGGGAATATTCATCCTGGAACAGATCATACTGGCTGGGAAGATTCATCCTGGAACAGATCATACTGGCTGGGAAGATCCCCCCTGGAACAGATCATACAGGCTGGGAATATTCATCCTGGAACAGATCATACTGGCTGGGAATATTCATCCTGGAACAGATCATACTGGCTGGGAAGATTCCCCCTGGAACAGATCATACTGGCTGGGAATATTCATCCTGGAACAGATCATACTGGCTGGGAATATTCATCCTGGAACAGATCATACTGGCTGGGAATATTCATCCTGGAACAGATCATACTGGCTGGGAATATTCATCCTGGAACAGATCATACTGGCTGGGAAGATCCCCCCTGGAACAGATCATACTGGCTGGGAATATTTATCCTGGAACAGATCATACTGGCTGGGAAGATTCATCCTGGAACAGATCATACTGGCTGGGAAGACCCCCCCTGGAACAGATCATACTGGCTGGGAATATTCATCCTGGAACAGATCATACTGGCTGGGAATATTCATCCTGGAACAGATCATACTGGCTGGGAAGATTCATCCTGGAACAGATCATACTGGCTGGGAAGATTCCCCATGGAACAGATCATACTGGCTGGGAAGACCCCCCCTGGAACAGATCATACTGGCTGGGAATATTCATCCTGGAACAGATCATACTGGCTGGGAATATTCATCCTGGAACAGATCATACTGGCTGGGAAGATTCATCCTGGAACAGATCATACTGGCTGGGAAGATCCCCCCTGGAACAGATCATACTGGCTGGGAAGATTCATCCTGGAACAGATCATACTGGCTGGGAAGACCCCCCCCTGGAACAGATCATACTGACTGGGAAGACCCCCCCTGGAACAGATCATACTGACTGGGAAGACCCCCCCTGGAACAGATCATACTGGCTGGGAATATTCATCCTGGAACTGATCATAATGGCTGGGAAGATTCATCCTGGAACAGATCATACTGGCTGGGAAGACCCCCCCTGGAACAGACCATACTGGCTGGGAAGACCCCCCCCTGGAACAGATCATACTGGCTGGGAATATTCATCCTGGAACAGATCATACTGGCTGGGAATATTCTCCCTGGAACAGATCATACTGGCTGGGAAGATTCCCCCTGGAACATTCACATCCAGACAGAGAGGTGACGAACGACAATGCCACCCCGAACTTTGGAATACACCAATTCTTTGGAGAGAATTCTGCATGTAGGGCTTCAATTGGATGCTTGTCCCACATTTTCAACTTCAGTTTATTGAGTGGCCCACAAACCTCACTTCTGTAAAGAGCTATTGGTAGGATTATGCTCTCAAATCGCTCTCTCTCTCTCTCTCTCTCTCTCTCTCTCTCTCTCTCTCTCTCTCTCTCTCTATTTCCACTCCATTATCAGTCTGTCTGTCAACTCTTTCACAGAGCACATGGACACTGTGGCCTTTCCATACTGGGTAGCTCTCTCTCTCCCCCTCTCTCTCTCCCTCTCTCTCTCCATCTTTCTCTCTCCCTCGCTCTCTCTCCCTCGCTCTCTCTCCCTCGCTCTCTCCCCCTCTCTCTCTCTTTCCCTCGCTCTCTCTCTCTCTCTCCCTCACTCTCTCTCCCCCCCTCTCTCTCTCCCCTCTCTCTCTCCCTCGTTTGGAATAAATGTAGTGATTTCTGCGAATAATGAATCTCTTGGTGAGGAATATTTCTCATAAGAAAGGAGAAAGTCAATCTCTGTTTCTTCCTCCCCTGTCATGCAGTGACCACATACACGCTCCTCTTTGTGCAGCCATGTCTTCTTACAGCACGTCTGCTGGTTTCTATTGCCAATTGGTGGTCACTCAGCCCATTAATATTCTCTGTTTAGGACCTGATAGCAATTTAGTCGGCTTTGGGATTTGTTTTTGTTTTTTGATTGGTTTTGTTTATTTGCATTATTTATTTTGAATCAGTGCTAGTGTCAGCTTGGTTGGTTAGGTCCAACACCAGTTGACTGAGAGGGCTTGTTCCTGGGCTCAGCTCTTAAATTGGACTTGAATATTTCTGACCTACATGCATTGGTGTATTTCTTTGGAATACACCAATTCTTTGGAGATAATTCTGCATGTAGGGCTTCAATTGGATGCTTGTCCCACATTTCAAACTCCAGTTTATTGAGTGGCCCCCAAACCTCACCTAAGCAAGCTGGTCCTGGGGCTCTGTTCACAAACACAAACAGACCCCACAGAGCCCCAGGACAGCAACACAATTAGACCCAACCAAATCAAGAGAAAACACAATATAATTACTTAAAACATAGGAAAGAATTAACAAGCAAACTAGAATGTTATTTGGCCTTAAACAGAGAATACACAGTTACAGAATACCTGACCACTGTGACTGACCCAAAATTAAGGAAAGCTTTGACTATGTGCAGACTCAGTGAGCACAGCCTTGCTATTGAGAAGGCAGACCTGGCTCTCAAGAAAAGACAGGCTATGTGCACACTGCCCACAAAATGAGGTGGAAACTGAGCTGCACTTCCTAACCTCCTGCCATATTAGAGACACATACTTCCCTCAGATTACACAGACACACAAAGAATTCGAGAAAACAAGTCCAATTTTGACTCCCATATCTATTAGGGAAATACCACAGTGTGCCATCACAGCAGCAATATTTGTGACCTGTTGCCACAAGAAAAGGGCAACCATTGAAGAAAAAACACCATTGTAAATACAACCCATATTCATGTTTATTTATTTTTCCTTTTGCACATCGTTACAACACTGTATTTATTTATTTCACCTTTATTTAATCAGGTAGGCTAGTTGAGAACAAGTTATCATTTACAACTGGTATATAAACATAATATGACATTAGAAATGTCTTTATTCTTTTGGAACTTTTGTGCGTGTAATATTTTTTAAATTGTTGATTTCACTTTAGTTTATCATCTATTTCACTTGCTTTGGCTATGTAAACATACGTTTCTCATGCCAATAAAGTCCTTTTCTTCCTGAGAGATCGCTGGTCAGATTTTCTCACATATAAAACTTTGGCATCTTATTCTCTTTACTGTCGTGTTCTTCTCTCCTAATCTAGTCCTCACATTTCTAAAAACCAAACCTTTAGCCTAAGTGGCTCTGGAGAAGTCCCTACCCCTCTACACATAACCCTTGTAGCCCACTTGATCCACATCACCATCCTTTCCCCAGCGATGTGCCTGGTACACTGCTACTGCTGCTCTAAAGTGCCATCTTATTATAGATGGACTCTCCAGCTAGTGAGGGCCTTTCTCTGTCCTCTGCATGGGAATTACCCACACAGAGCCGCATCTCAGTTGTATGTCCATTCACAGTATTGTAACTTTACATACCACACTTGTCAAAGGCACAGATAATTGCCCATTTAGGTTTCCATATATCTCTGTGTAGAGGTTGTTGAGCTACTGAGATAATGGGTTAAGCAGAAATGCTGTAGCACTGTGAATTCCCCAGCTGGAAGAGAAACATGCCCAGAGAGTTAAATCAACTATAGTCTGGGGAAAAGCCTACTAGGCTGGGGTTAACTACCTAATGTGTGCCTAAGATATTAAGGCACATGCAGAACGGAAAGCGCATTATTTATTTATTAAGACAAAGTAGATAGTACTGTTCAAACTCATCCTGGGAAAAACTATTTTGTTGAGAGAGAAATAGCGAGAGATTGAGAGAGATAGACAGACATAGAGCGATTTAGAGAGCAAGAGAAAGAAAGAGTGAGAGTGAGAGTGAGAAGAGAGAGAGAGAGAGAGAGAGAGAGAGAGAGAGAGAGAGAGAGAGAGAGAGAGAGAGAGAGAGAGAGAGAGAGACTCTCAGGATGTCCCTAGGAAGTGTATCTAGTCAACACACATATTCCGATATAAAGTGAACAACAATATTAATGCAAGATGCAACAATTTAAAAGATTTTAAGGGAGTTGTAATTCATATAAGAAAATAAGTAAATTAAATTAATTCATACGGTCCTAATCTATGGATTGCACATGTCTGGGAAAACAGATATGCACATTAAAAAAAGATGGGGAGTGGGTCAGTATCTTGTGCGACCACCAGTTGCCTCAGGAAGCATGACATCTTCTTCACAGAGTGGATCAGGCTGTTGATTATGGCCTGAGGAATGTTGTCCCATTCCTCTTCAACGGCTGTGTGAAGTGGCTGGAAATCGTCTGGAACTGGAACACCCTGCCATACACCTAGATCCAGAGCATCCCAAACAGGCATATTATATTACATTTTATAATTATGTTATATAATTATATTGTACTATTATATGACATTATTATATGATATTATTAAATTATATGGCGTTATTATTATGATTATTATGATTATTATATGATATTATTATATTACATTATTATATTATTATATTACATTATATTATTATATTCATATTATTATATTATATTGTACTATTATATGATATTATTCTATTATTCTATTACATTATTATGATTATTGTGTTATAGTATTATATTGCACTATTATATTATATTATCATATTATATTATATTATTATATGATATGATATGATATGATATTATTATGATTATTATTATGATTATTACATTATAGTATTATATTACAGTATTATATTATCATATTATATTACATTATATTATTATTTCATATTATTATATTATATTATTATATAATATGATATTAAATTCTATTATATGACATTATATTATTACATGATTAAATCATTATATTACATTATAATATTATATTACTTTATAATATTATTATATTATATTAATATATTATTATATGATATTACATTATTATATTATTACATCATTATATTACATTATAATACTTTTATATTATATTACTTCATAATATTATTATTTTATATTATTATATTACATTACATTATATCCATAAAGCCTATAGTGTTTCTCATTCTGTCTTTGTCCAAAGACCTGATCACTGTTGACTATAATGGTTTGCAATTCACTTAGGTCCAATTTTAGTCCACAGATATCAGTATTGATGTTGACCAGGCTGTCATACTTCTTGTTAAAACTCAATTTCTGTAATAGAGTTCTCTCCCTAATGTGTTGCACGTCTTAGAGGGCTGTCTGAGGCAGGTAGTGCACTAACTAGGGAAAAGGGTGCTTTTTGAGACACACACAAAGATCCAAGAAAACGAACGACGCTCGACTGAGCGTGAATACTGAGTGTGAATTCAAACAGCTTGTGTCCTGATGGGTGGTTACTGGTTTCTTAATAGTTTCTCAGGCTCGGACCCATTTACGATCTATCTTCTTCCACTGCTGTCATTTGATTTATGTAGTTGTTGGTTTGAGTTTCACTACTTTTTAAGGCTAGTCCCTCTGGTTGTTCCCTGCGGTATACTCCGTGGACTGTGTCCTTAAATTAAGTTCAACTTTTCTCCAAATTCTCCACAGGTCAATGTGTCCCCAAAGTTTTCGTTTCTGGCAACAAAATCTCATGTGGACAGATTGCGTAAACCGAAATGGTTCCGTAGATCTGTCAAGATACAACAGGATGCATGAGCAGCACTAGTCCAGTGCGTTGGACAAATCACAATTTAATCTAGCATTTTAACAATTGGGTGAGACTTTAGTTCTGGATTAACCGAGATTACGGGCAACACTACATTGTCACGTTCAAATATCCATAATTTTCTCCAAAATGACCATTACATGAAAAACTTGCTCTTTAAGCTACAACTGTCTCTGTTCCCTTGAAGTCTTGAATTATAAATGTATGGCTTATAAACAGTATCAGAGGTGTTCCTGTATAGAATTGATAGCCCATAAAAGTTTGTCATTAACACTGTGCCTTTGGAACAACGACCCGACACTTGCTAGCCTGAGGGACACTGCCTCACAGTAGTAACACAGGATCAGGATCCAGGTAAAAAGGTAGACCTCGCACAAACATTACAATCCCCGCCCTTCTCTCCTTCCTTCCTTCCCTTGTCTGGGTGCCACAGAAATGTACACTGGCATTTTTCTGTAACACCCACCTATTCCCATATTTCTCTCTGTGCACCATTTCACATGCGGGGGTGGGTGGGTAAGCCATGCCAGCAGCAGATAAGTACCTTGTTCTCTGTGTGGCACTGCCCTCAGCCATCTGGCAGGGGTAGGAGCTGGAGCTGGCATGCAGAGACGAACAGGGGCTTTAACTGTCTGTGCTCAGTGGGAGTTCCACCTAGGCACTGATCTGTGGTCAGTTTGACTGTTTTTTTGCTGATTCCGGGAGGTTATGCTGATCATAGATATGTGCCTACAGGTAACTTCTACTCCAAGCTGTTCAGATGACCATGCCTGTTCTGAGGATGTATTTTCAGGGTGTACGGTAGCGAATGCACTTGTACTGATATAATTTCCTTTCCTACACTGCTACTTATCCACCAGTAAGCCACAGCTTATTATGTCACATCAATAATGTTCATATAGGGCTGATAGGTTTTTAAGTAACACACTAGAATAATTAAGAGCTTAAGCACAGCAACATTAATGCAGTGCTTAATCACCTCTCCAGTTCTTTCTCCTCTAAGACTGAACACACTCCCCCAGCCCCCCTCCGACCTCCAAAGCCAGTCACAATGACATGCTTACTGATGTATGTCTATCAACTGACAGTGGAACCTGCTGTGGAGCCCCAGTGAGGTGTGGCGTAATGGGTTTACAATAGGGATCTGCAGGGCCAATGTAAAGAGACCTGAGGGGAATTCTAATCTAACTCCCAGGCATGGCAGTCCAGCCATTCAACCTGAGAAAGAAGCACCACTGTTGACAATACAATGATTAACTAGCATTAACTATTTTTGTCTGCCTCTTGTGTTGTCAGCCTCGATCGATATCATTCTCTCTCTCTCTTGCTATTGCTCTAGTTTTCCTCCTCTCTCTCTCGCTGTAGTTTTCCTCCTCTCTCTCTCGCTGTAGTTTTCCTCCTCTCTTTCTCGCTGTAGTTTTCCTCCTCTCTCTCTCTTGCTGTAGTTTTCCTCCTCTCTTTCTCGCTGTAGTTTTCCTCCTCTCTTTCTCGCTGTAGTTTTCCTCCTCTCTTTCTCGCTCTAGTTTTCCTCCTCTCTCTCTCGCTGTAGTTTTCCTCCTCTCTTTCTCGCTGTAGTTTTCCTCCTCTCTCTCTCTTGCTGTAGTTTTCCTCCTCTCTTTCTCGCTGTAGTTTTCCTCCTCTCTTTCTCGCTGTAGTTTTCCTCCTCTCTTTCTCGCTGTAGTTTTCCTCCTCTCTCTCTCGCTGTAGTTTTCCTCCTCTCTTTCTCGCTGTAGTTTTCCTCCTCTCTTTCTCGCTGTAGTTTTCCTCCTCTCTTTCTCGCTGTAGTTTTCCTCCTCTCTCTCTCGCTGTAGTTTTCCTCCTCTCTCTCTCGCTGTAGTTTTCCTCCTCTCTCTCTCGCTGTAGTTTTCCTCCTCTCTTTCTCGCTGTAGTTTTCCTCCTCTCTCTCTCGCTGTAGTTTTCCTCCTCTCTCTCACACTGTAGTTTTCCTCCTCTCTCTCTCGCTGTAGTTTTCCTCCTCTCTCTCTCGCTGTAGTTTTCCTCCTCTCTCTCTCGCTGTAGTTTTCCTCCTCTCTCTCTCCAGTTTTCCTCCTCTCTCTCTCTCTCTCCAGTTTTCCTCCTCTCTCTCTCTCTCTCCAGTTTTCCTCCTCTCTCTCTCACTCTCTCCAGTTTTCCTCCCTCTCTCTCTCTCTCTCCAGTTTTCCTCCTCTCTCTCTCGCTGTAGTTTTCCTCCTCTCTCTCACACTGTAGTTTTCCTCCTCTCTCTCTCCAGTTTTCCTCCTCTCTCTCTCTCTCTCTCTCCAGTTTTCCTCCTCTCTCTCTCTCTCTCTCTCTCCAGTTTTCCTCCTCTCTCTCTCTCTCTCCCCAGTTTTCCTCCTCTCTCTCTCTCTCTCTCTCTCCAGTTTTCCTCCTCTCTCTCTCTCTCTCCAGTTTTCCTCCTCTCTCTCTCTTTCTCCAGTTTTCCTCCTCTCTCTCTCTCTCCAGTTTTCCTCCTCTCTCTCTCTCTCTCTCTCTCTCTCCAGTTTTCCTCCTCTCTCTCTCTCTCTCTCTCCAGTTTTCCTCCTCTCTCTCTCTCTCCAGTTTTCCTCCTCTCTCTCTCCATCTCTTCTTGAACGATCACTAACTTTTTTTGGTCAGTCACATACATGAATGCAAACACACATGCGCGCAGACACACACACACACACACACACACACACACACACACACACACACACACACACACACACACACACACACACACACACACACACACACACACACACACACACACACACACACACACACACACACACACACACACACACACCACAACCCGGGACAGAAAAACTTGAATATCCCCGGAACAGTCAATGTGGGAACCACTGTTGCAGTATATTAGTATTCAAGAGTAAAGAATGTTGTGCTGTTCTCAACCCTCAAGGCTGCCTAATCGTGATTCAAGGCAACAACCTGGTTCTGTTTGTTAATCCAATTTTCCGCTAGAATGTTTTTCTTCCCTTCTCTTCTTTGTCTCCACAGACTTGGCTGGGACCAGACAGTATGGGGTTAAAAAGCTCCGACTGGCTTTTGATATATTTCATGGTGGTGAGTACATCTTCAGCTTCTCATTAACAAAAATAAGGACACATCTACTCATTCAAGGGTTTTTCTTTATGTTTACTATATTCTACATTGTAGAATAATAGTGAATACATTCTTGGCATTCTCTCAACCAGCTTCACCTGGAATGCATTTCCAACAGTCTTAAAGGAGTTCCCACATATGCTGAGAACTTGTTGGCTGCTTTTCCTCTGCGGTCCAACTCATACAAACCATCTCAATTGGGTTGAGGTTGGGTGATTGTGGAGGCCAGGTCATCTGATGCAGCCCTTCATCACTCTCCTTCTTGGTCAAATAGCCCTTACACAGCCTGGATGTATGTTTTGGGTCATTGTCCTGTTGAAAATCAAATGACTGTCCCACTAAGCGCAAACCACATGGGATGGCGTATCGCTGCAGAATGCTGTGATAGCCATGCTGGTTAAGTGTGCCTTGAATTCTAAATAAATCACTGACAGTGTCACCAGCAAAGCACCCACACCAGCACACCTCCTCCTCCATGCTTCACGGTGGGTTTGAGCCAATCAGTTGTGTTGTGACAAGATAGTAATGATGAACTGTCATTTCTCTTTGGTTATTTGAGCTGTTCTTGCCATAATATGGACTTGGTCTTTTACCAAATAGGGCTGTCTTCTGTATACCACCCCTACCTTGTCACAACACAACTGATTGGCTCAAACGCAATAATAAGGGAAGAAATTCCACAAATCAACAAATCAACAAGGCACACCTGTTAATTGAAATGCATTCCAGGTGACTACCTCATGAAGCTAAGTGTGCAAAGTTGTCATCAAGAGTGCAAAGTTGCACACCAAGAGTGTGCAAAGTTGTCATCAAGGCAAAGGGTGGCTACTTTGAGGAATCTAAAAATGTAAATATATTTAGATTTGTTTTACACTTTTTTGTTTACTACATGATTCCATATGTGTATTTCATAGGTTTGACGTATTCACTATTATTCTACAATGTAGAAAATAGTACAAATAAATTAAAACTCTGGAATGAGTAGGTGTGTCCAAACCTTTGACTGGTACTGTAAATACTTGTTGTTAGATTATTTTTTCCTGTGTTTATTACTGTAATGCAATTTATATATTACTGTAATTTTTTACCAAATTGTACAGGATTTGTTCTGTAAATGTGTTTTAACTTGATAAAATACCATGCATTGTCTCAAGGTACTAGATAAACTGCAGTACGTTTTGCTGTGCTGGTTTTCAACGCATAGAGAAAATCAGAGATGAATTTGACGTAGGTCACTAATCCGTTAATCACTAATTGGTTCAGTTTGGCAACTAGAGGCATGGATGACCTAAAAGCCAGAAGATCTTTCAGCCATGACTGACGCTCTGCAGATACTTTCTATGAATGGCAGAGGTTGGTTGGCTGGTGTGTATCTGTGTCTCTGTCTGTCTGTCTCTCTCTCTCTCTCTGTGTGTGTGTGTGTGTGTGTGTGTGTGTGTGTGTGTGTGTGTGTGTGTGTGTGTGTGTGTGTGTGTGTGTGTGTGTGTGTGTGTGTGTGTGTGTGTGTGTGTGTGTGTGTGTGTGTGTGTGTGTGTGTGTGAGTGAGTGAGTGAGTGAGTGAGTGAGTGAGTGAGTGAGTGGTGAGTGAGTGAGTGAGTGAGTGAGTGGTAGGTGAGTGAGTGAGTGGTGAGTGAGTGAGTGAGTGAGTGAGTGAGTGAGTGAGTGAGTAGGTGAGTGAGTGAGTGAGTGAGTGAGTGAGTGAGTGAGTGAGTGAGTGAGTGAGTGAGTGAGTGAGTGAGTGAGTGAGTGAGTGAGTGAGCATGCTTGCTGGATGCATCCCCACTTTTTTGCCAACCCTCATCATACTTTACTTAAACCCAATGGTCAGCTGGCATGGAAAACCAGTTATAAA
Source organism: Oncorhynchus keta (assembly GCF_023373465.1). Taxonomy (NCBI): domain Eukaryota; kingdom Metazoa; phylum Chordata; class Actinopteri; order Salmoniformes; family Salmonidae; genus Oncorhynchus; species Oncorhynchus keta. The sequence goes on from NC_068439.1 coordinate 19,387,274, forward strand.
AACCTTATAGCACAAATGCCACTGTCTTTGCCTTTTGTTACTTTATGATCATGAAACTCAAGGCAGCAGATATCAGCCTCATTTATTATACATGAGATGCAAAGGGTATTATGTATAATGGTAATTTGTTAGAACATTTGTGTAATTACAGTTTGTAATACCATGTCTTGTTTGAGGTGTTTTTACTTATGCACGACTATACTAAGGGAGGGGGGACGAGCTCACTTTCCCTGCCTGTCTCATTACACTACGATCAAAGCCAGCTACAAACAATAATCAACTAGGGGGAAATCAGATTTTTAAAATCTTGATGTTATATATATAATTACAAAAAAATATATGCAACAAATTTTCCACAAACTGGTTTCTGTGCAAATGCACCACACACATCCAATGTGTGTGGACCAGCTAGCTAGCCAACTGTAACAATGTATTTGAGAAACAACAGTGCATATTGGGTAACTTTATTGATGTTTTCAATTAAGATGTGGAGAGGAAATATGGTTTAGATGTAATCTTTTGATTGTAAGCCAACCTCATTTGTCCTGCCCCAAAGTTGCGCACGCTTTTGTTTTGTTTGTAAACAGCCCAGGTAAAGCATGTAGAGGTAAAGTAGGTAAAGCATGTAGAGGTAAAGTAGGTAAAGCATGTAGAGGTAAAGTAGGTAAAGCATGTAGAGGTAAAGTAGGTAAAGCATGTAGAGGTAAAGTAGCTAAAGCATGTAGAGGTAAAGTAGGTAAAGCATGTAGAGGTAAAGTAGCTAAAGCATGTAGAGGTAAAGTAGGTAAAGCATGTAGAGGTAAAGTAGGTAAAGCATGTAGAGGTAAAGTAGATAAAGCATGTAGAGGTAAAGTAGGTAAAGCATGTAGAGGTAAAGTAGGTAAAGCATGTAGAGGTAAAGTAGGTAAAGCATGTAGAGGTAAAGTAAGTAAAGCATGTAGAGGTAAAGTAGATAAAGCATGTAGAGGTAAAGTAGGCAAAGCATGTAGAGGTAAAGTAGGTAAAGCATGTAGTGGTAAAGTAGCTATAGCATGTAGAGGTAAAGTAGGTAAAGTAGGTAAAGCATGTAGAGGTAAAGTAGCTAAAGCATGTAGAGGTAAAGTAGGTAAAGAATGTAGAGGTAAAGTAGGTAAGGCATGTAGAGCTTGCCCAGGTAAAGCATGTACCTTTGTACCTTTGTACTGATAATAATACCTTTGTACTGATGATAATACCTTTGTACTGATAATAATACCTTTGTACTGATGATAATACCTTTGTACTGATAATAATACCTTTGTACTGATAATAATACATTTGTACTGATAATAATACATTTGTACTGATGATAATACCTTTGTACTGATAATAATACCTTTGTACTGATAATAATACCTTTGTACTGATAATAATACCTTTGTACTGATAATAATACCTTTGTCCATTTGGTCTTCTATTCATCAGTGTCGATGTGAAATGAAATGTTCACCTGATGATAAGTTGGCTGCTGATAAGTGTTTATACCATGTAATTAAATTACATTTGTCTGCCTGGCTGAGTGTAAAAGGTAAATCGAATTCATGCTGATCTCTTTAATCTGGCTGATGTTCATGCACTTGTCTTTGCGTCCAGTGAAGCTTTACTCTAAGCTTCTGAAGTAACTATTATTTCAGCAAGATGCGTGGAGGAAAAAATAGAGGAAGGACATTTGTGTACAGGTGAGGTTTACTCACTGTCTGGACCATTAAAGCTGACATTGGTGGTGGCCTGGTGGTCGTATGTATGACGTCATTTACTTCAACGTTTGGAGTGACATCATATGTACGGCTGCTAAACTGCTACATGGGACATCGTCAATATTCCGAAAACTCTCTCAGACGAAAAAAAAAATCTCCCCTTCCTTTTATGTTTGTGTCTGTAGCTCAGTATGCCTTGAATTGTCAGGTAACTGATGTACTATTCCCTGGAGAAGGAAAAGAACTCTCCAAAAGTTCAACGGGAAGAGATGAAAGTAATTAAAAAAGAGAGAAAGGAGGGAGGAGGTTAGGGCGGGTGGGAGGTGTTTGCGAGCAAATCTCTTCAAGCTATTGTGTTAATATTTATGTATAATTAATTAAAGTGTGGAAGCAGAAAGAGAACAAGAGAATAAGAGAGAGAGCGAGAGAGAGAAATGACAAGCCCCAACGCTTGAGTGGCTTAATTCTCTGTAGAAATATTAGGAGAGATGAGTCACACTCACGACGACACATTGGACACAGATGCTATTTGAATCTTGATTTCCTTCTCGTCTTTGTGCAGTGAAGTGTTATCTACATCAGCGTTGGAGACGAGACGAGCTCCCATGGTTTTTAACAATTTTTTTCCCAAACCACACAATAGGAGAACAGACAGGATCAGAGAGACGCTCTTGTCCTCTACATATAAAAAATCTATCCCTTTTTCTTAATTATTTTGTGAGTTCTCAAATGCATTTTACTGTGTGGAGGAATACATGAATGAGTCAACCACGGTTTGACAAAACTATCGATAGAGAATTTGTAGGTTCTTGTATGCTAGTCATCTGTAACCATGTCAACGCACGTTTCAAGTACAGCATTGGGACACTCACAGAATGATACTCTATTCTTCTATTGCTATAAGAATGAATGTAAAAAAATATACATTTTTCCTTTATTTAACTAGGCAAGTCAGTTAAGAACAAATTCTTATTTTCAATGACAGCCTAGGAACAGTGGGTTAACTACCTTGTTCAGGGTTCAGAACAACAGATTTTTACCTTGTCAGCACAGGGATTTAATCTTGCAACCTTTCAATTACTAGTCCAACGCGCTAACCAGTAAGATACCTGCCTCTAACCACTAGGCTACCTGCCTCTAACCACTAGGCTACCTGCCTCTAACCACTAGGCTACCTGCCTCTAACCACTAGGCTACCTGCCTCTAACCACTAGGCTACCTGCCTCTAACCACTAGGCTACCTGCCGCCCCACGTTCATGTGGGACTATACTGTCAATAAATCGCTCTCACAATTCCAATAGTATACCATAGAAAGAGAACAACTCATTCTAGGACTCATTCTAGATCATTACACATTGACTGCTGAAGAACAAGCATGCCAATATTGTCACAACACAATACAAATTGATTCAGCGCAGGGCAATTAGTTTCAGGGCAGCACAGACTAGGTGCAACATACACATACATCACTATCCAGTCACTTAGATGTTAAATAGCTCTATTGTGGTAAGATGAAGTTGTTGCTGTGTCTTTGCAGAGCGGAACTGTTGCCGGGAAGTCCAGCTCTGAGCCTCCTGGCCCAGACACATCTCTCAGGCCTGTCCTGGCCATAATAGAGGACGAGAGGCAGACCATGACCGAGGGTCAATACAAATGTCTTGAGCTGTTCAGCCGAGACCAGCAGCACAACATCACAGGTGAAGCACAAATCACTCATTTAAAAGTACAAAAATGGATGTACCAATCCCAGATTGCCCCTTTAATCTCATCACACTACTTACTGGGAGTTCATCTGATTAATGGAGCTCTCTGAGAAAGCACTAGTGTTGATGCTATGACCTTTGTTGCGTAAGTAAATCTTAGTGGATGGATGTGTAATCAGTGCTCCCTTGATGCTATAGGTAATAGAAATGCTGGTACTATCTTTTGGTATTTGTTTCAATAGACCATTGCTGACATAGTCCCAAAATGTTTTGCTTGTCACCAATCAAGTTTTCAAGATAGTATATAACTTTCAAAATACAGAAATAATCTTGTATGATACATTTTGCATTATATAATATAAAACACAGCATCATATGATGTAAAATGCGCCATATGGAGATCATTTCTGTATTTTGAAAGTTACATATCTTGAAAACTTGTTTGCTGACAAGATGGGAATGTGTCGACAATGGACTAATGAAAAAATACCAAAAGATAGTTTTGGGGTGGAGTGTTATATGCCTATAAAATACTTAAATGCAGTGATATATGACTATAAAATACTTAAATGCAGTGATATATGACTATAAAATACTTAAATGCAGTGATATATGACTATAAAATACTTAAATGCAGTGATATATGACTATAAAATACTTAAATGCAGTGATATATGCCTATAAAATACTTAAATGCAGTGATATATGACTATAAAATACTTAAATTCAGTGATATAAGCCTATGACATTCTTAAATGCAGTGATATATGCCTATAAAATACTTAAATGCCGTGATATATGCTTATAAAATACTTAAATGCAGTGATAAATGCCTATAAAATGATTAAATACAGTGACATATGCCTATAAAATACTTTAATGCTGTGATATATGCTTATAAAATACTTAAATGCAGTGATAAATGCCTATAAAATTATTAAATACAGTGACATATGCCTATAAAATACTTTAATGCTGTGATATATGCTTATAAAATACTTAAATGCAGTGATAAATGCCTATAAAATGATTAAATACAGTGACATATGCTTATAAAATACTTAAATGCAGTGATAAATGCCTATAAAATAATTAAATGCTGTGATATAGGCCTATAAATGACTTAAATGCAGTGATAAAGGCCTATAAAACTACCATAGCTAAATGGTTGGAGCATCTCTGCTTTTATGGAAAGTGCTAAAGGCACCGAGCATCTGCTAAATGTCTCCAATGGACAGTACCAGTCAAAAGTTTGGACACGCCTACTCATTCAAGGGTTTTTCTTTATTTCTAAAAATGTTCACATTGAGGAATAATAATAAAGACATCAAAACTATGAAATAACACATATGGAATCATGTAGTAACCAAAAAAGTGTTAAATCAAAATATATTTTAGATTCTTCAAAGTAGCCACCCTTTGCATTGATGACAGCTTGCACACTCTTGGTATTATCTCAACCAGCTTCATGATGTAGTCACCTGGAATGTATTTCAATTAACAGGTGTGCCCTGTTAAAAGTTGATTTGTGGAATTCTTTCCTTCTTAATGCATTTGAGCCAATCAGTTGTGTTGTGGCAAGGTAGGGGTGGTATACAGAAAATAGCCCTATTTGATAAAAGACCAAGTCCATATTATGGCAAGAACAGCTCAAATAAGCAAAGAGAAACGACAGTTCATCATTACTTTAAGACATGAAGGTCAGTCAATATGGAGAATGTCAAGAACTTTGAAAGTTTCTTCAAGTGCAGTCAAACAAACTATCAAGAGCTATGATGAAACTTGCTCTCATGAGGACTGCCACAGCAAAGGAAGACCCAGAGCTACCTCTGCTGCAGAGGATAAGTTGATTAGAGTTAACAGCCTCAGAAATTGCAGGCCAAATAAATACTTCACAGAGTTCAAGTAACAGACACATCTCAACATCAACTGTTCAGAGGAGACTGTGTGAATCAGGCCTTCGTGGTCAAATTGCTGCAAAGAAACAACTACTAAAGGACACTAATAAGAAGAAGAGACTTGCTTGGGCCAAGAAACATGAGCAATGGACATTAGACTGGTGGAAATCTGTCCTTTGGTCTGATGAGTCCAAATTGAAGATTTTTGGTTCCAACCGCCGTGTCTTTGTGAGACACAGAGTAGGTGAACGGATGATCTCTGCATGTGCGGTTCCCACCGTGAATCATGGAGGAGAAGGTGTGATGGTGTGGGGGTGCTTTGCTGGTGACACAGTCAGTGAATTATTTAGAATTCAAGGCACACTTAACCAGCATGGCTACCACAGCATTCTGCAGTGATACGCCATCCCATCTGGTTTGCGCTTAGTGGGACTGTCATTTGTTTTTCAACAGGACAATGACCCAAAACACACCTCCAGGCTGTGTAAGGGCTATTTGACCAAGAAGGAGAGTGATGGAATGCTGCATCAGATGACCTGGCCTCCACAACCACCCGACCTCATCCCAATTGAGATGGTTTGGGATGAGTTGGACTGCAGAAGGATAGGAAAAGCAGTCAACAAGTTCTCAGCATATGTGGGAACTCCTTCAAGACTGTTGGAAAAGCATTCCAGGTGAAGCTGGTTGATAGAATGCCAAGAGTGTGTAAAGCTGTCATTAAGGCAAAGGGTGGCTACTTTGAAGAATATCAAATATAAAATGTATTTTGATTTGTTTAACACTTTTTTGGTTACTACATGATTCCACAGGTGTTATTTCATAGTTTTGATGTCTTCATTGTTATTCTACAATGTAGAAAATATTACAAATGAAGAAAAACCCTTGAATGAGTAGGTGTGTCCAAACTTTTGACTGGTACTGTAAATAATAGGGTTAGACATGAATCATTAACACATGGTTCAGCAATATGGAGGTAGCCTGAAGTGTTACTAATGAACAGTTAGCTAAAGATATTAAAAAGTCATTCTCCCTGACGCAGGTGTGTTCTGTAGTCGTATGTGGGATGGCTTGTTATGTTGGGACGAGACTCCGCTGGGGACCTACGCCACACAGAACTGCCCAGACTACCCCGGCCTGGACACCACTGGTAAGACCGCACACTGATAAATAATCCAATTTCTGCAGAGGGAATTGGCCAGGCCACAGGTAGATTATAGAGATCATTTTAACCAATAGTCTCTATAGGAATGACAATGTAGCATCTTACACTCAAGTTCTGATCTAGGATCAGTTTTGCTTGAATAAGATTATATGGACAAGGGGGAACTGGTCCTAGATCTGTATCAAACATCAATCTAGGATCAGGTCCTCCCTGTCCATGTACTCTTATGGAATGTGATCTAAAAGGCAAAACTGATCCTAGATCAGCACTCCTACTCTGAGATGCTTTTTGAATACAGGTACTTTACTGACCAATCTGACCAGTGACACAATGACTGCAATGAGAGTTGGACTAACGAGTGTAGAGTATATAGATTGTTAATCACTAGTGATGCAAAAGTTTATCTAATTATTTCACTCTTCTTTTGTTTGGTTGAAGCAAGCTGTCTTGTATAGCTCAGCTGGGTTTTATTTCCCGAACCGTTGATTAGCTGCTGGGCGAGGACAGGCTGCTGGGTTAGCGTGCTTACAGACAGGGAACATCGTGATCTCAGTCATTATCCAACAGGAGATACAACTCACGCTTTAGTGATTAGAGCAGGGAAGAGTTTCCCCAAGTCTGGTATATTAAAGTGTTATGTGATGCCCATAACTTATATCTTAAGTGGTTTTCTAGCTTTGGTGGTGAATTAGTTGAATGACAAGGAGCTGGCTCTCAGTGTTATGGAATGCAGTGATGCTCAATTGAGTAATGACAAACAGAATAACACTTAAAGGGGCAATCTGCTGTACAAATAACAACATTTATATGACAGCAAAATGAGAGAGAAAAAACTACCGACAGGGCACAAACTGGTTGAATCAACGTTGTTTCCATGTCACGTAAAAAAAATTAACTGATAGGATTTTTAAAAAATCATCAATGTAAAGGCATTTCATATTTTTTTCATCCAGCTTCTAACCTAATGACATAGTGAAATGTTTTGATATTTTCACGTTGAATTCACGTTAGTTGACAACTCAACCAAATTCAAAACTAGTTGTTGAACTGACATCTGTGCCCCGTGGGTAACTATTGCCTCTACAGTTGATATTACAGTCCAGTCAGTGTAGCTATAGCAGCGGTTTCATATGACAATGATGGATTGATGATGGATTGATGATGGATTCAGCACCTGCCAAATCACCATTACTCATCCCTGAAATTATATCGCTAACAATTACCATGAATTGTTTCTTTTTTTTGCAGGAAAAGTGTCAAAATATTGTGATGAATCTGGTAATTGGGTCCAAAGTCCTTTCATTAATAAGACCTGGTCCAAATGTCTGACGTTCTCCAAGGAAAAGTTAAAGGTAATTGGAGATTGATTCGTTCTCAGTTGATTAATGGACAAAACAGTACAGGTCTGTCTGGGACAGGCAATGCATCCAAAATGGCACCATATTCCCTATAAAGTCCACTACTTTGGACCAGAACCCTATGGGCCCTGGTCTAAAGTATTGCATTTTTTAGTGAATAGGGTGCCATTAGGAGCGCACCCTGTCTGTGCAGACAGGACCCCAACAGCTCTAGTCAGACTATTCTTAATCCTTATTCTGTTTCTGTTGTCGGTCTGTTATGTTTCCTGGTTATTATTCCATTGATATGTTTAAAACCATAACTAGAGCCAGGAGGTTTTCCTAGTCTGGGCTCTTGATCAGGAACAACTCTGGGCCCGCCTTCCCATTCTGTATGTTGCCTGAAGTGTTTTCTACATGTTTTTCAACCGTTTTTTACTTCTATTAGTTATTGATCTGTCTTTATATAATAACTGTTACTGTTCCCTGTTGACAAGTAGAAATCCTCACGCTGTATTCTATCTATCTGTGTCTTGGTAATCACTGTTCCCTGTTGACAAGTAAAAATCCTCACGCTGTATTCCCTCTATCTGTGTCTTGTTAATCACTGTTCCCTGTTGACAAGTAGAAATCCTCACGCTGTATTCTATCTATCTGTGTCTTGGTAATCACTGTTCCCTGTTGACAAGTAGAAATCCTCACGCTGTATTCTATCTATCTGTGTCTTGTTAATCACTGTTCCCTGTTGACAAGTAGAAATCCTCACGCTGTATTCTATCTATCTGTGTCTTGGTAATCACTGTTCCCTGTTGACAAGTAGAAATCCTCACGCTGTATTCTATCTATCTGTGTCTTGGTAATCACTGTTCCCTGTTGACAAGTAGAAATCCTCACGCTGTATTGTGTTTGTTTCTTTATGATTTCTGTCCCATTACATGTGGTTCTTCCCCAGAAGGTGACTCCCCATGGTCTGCTAGAGCCAGGGTCTGTGGAGCCCACTGTGGAGACTCCAGACAGCCAGAAGGTGACTCCTCATGGTCTGCTAGAGCCCACTGTGGAGACTCCAGTCAGCCCCAGGGTCAGTCAGGAGGAGGAGGAGAGGAAGAAGATCATCGACGGTCAATACAAATGCTTTGAGAAGATGAACAGAGATCAGCCGTATAACAAATCAGGTAGTGATGATGTGCGCTACTCTAATTCTGCTTTCACATAGGATTTATGGGATTTTGCCTGTAAAAAACTGGGCATTTTCGCCTGCGTATGCTTTTCATATCTCCAGTGCACATTCCTTTTATACCTCCAGTGCACATGCCTTTTAAACCTCCAGTGCACATTCCTTTTAAACCTGCAGTGCACATGCCTTTTATATCTCCAGTGCACATTCCTTTTATATCTCCAGTGCACATGCCTTTTATACCTCCAGTGCACATTCCTTTTATATCTCCAGTGCACATGCCTTTTAAACCTCCAGTGCACATGCCTTTTATACCTCCAGTGCACATTCCTTTTATATCTCCAGTGCACATGCCTTTTAACCTCCAGTGCACATTCCTTTTAAACCTCCAGTGCACATGCCTTTTATATCTCCAGTGCACATTCCTTTTATATCTCCAGTTCACATGCCTTTTATATCTCCAGTGCACATGCCTTTTAAACCTCCAGTGCACATGCCTTTTAAACCTCCAGTGCACATTCCTTTATACCTCCAGTGCACATGCCTTTTAAACCTCCAGTGCACATGCCTTTTATACCTCCAGTGCACATGCATTTTAAACCTCCAGTGCACATTCCTTTATACCTCCAGTGCACATGCCTTTTAAACCTCCAGTGCACATGCCTTTTATACCTCCAGTGCACATGCCTTTTAAACCTCCAGTGCACATTCCTTTTAAACCTCCAGTGCACATGCCTTTTATACCTCCAGTGCACATGCCTTTTATACCTCCAGTGCACATTCCTTTTATACCTCCAGTGCACATGCCTTTTATACCTCCAGTGCACATGCCTTTTATACCTCCAGTGCACATTCCTTTTATATCTCCAGCGCACATTCCTTTTATACCTCCAGTGCACATTCCTTTTATATCTCCAGTGCACATGCCTTTTATACCTCCAGTGCACATTCCTTTTATATCTCCAGTGCACATTCCTTTTAAACCTCCAGTGCACATGCCTTTTATATCTCCAGTGCACATTCCTTTTATATCTCCAGTGCACATTCCTTTTATACCTCCAGTGCACATTCCTTTTAAACCTCCAGTGCACATGCCTTTTATATCTCCAGTGCACATTCCTTTTATATCTCCAGTGCACATGCCTTTTATATCTCCAGTGCACATTCATTTTATATCTCCAGTGCACATTCCTTTTATATCTCCAGTGCACATGCCTTTTATATCTCCAGTGCACATGCCTTTTAGATCTCCAGTGCACATACCTTTATACCTCCAGTGCACATGCCTTTTATATCTCCAGTGCACATGCCTTTTATATCTCCAGTGCACATGCATTTTAAACCTCCAGTGCACATGCCTTTTATACCTCCAGTGCACATGCATTTTAAACCTCCAGTGCACATTCCTTTATACCTCCAGTGCACATGCCTTTTAAACCTCCAGTGCACATGCATTTTATACCTCCAGTGCACATGTATTTTAAACCTCCAGTGCACATTTCTGTATACCTCCAGTGCACATTCCTTTTATATCTACAGTGCACATTCCTTCATACCTCCAGTGCACATGCCTTTTAAACCTCCAGTGCACATGCCTTTTATACCTCCAGTGCACATGCCAGTGAGGAGTGGTAGTAGTGGTATACAGATGTGGGTGGGTGTCTATTTGAATAAATCCATTGGGAAAATACTCAGGTCATGAGAAACATTATAAGACTAATGGCATTTATTTTCAAAAGAATATAATGGCATATTTTGAGTTTAATTATGTTACTGATCTGTGCAGTCCATATGCTATGTGGCTGTGCCATGCACAGGAACTCTAGTTGTTTTGTTCATTAAACAGACCTAACACACTTAGGCTACGCTGATCACAGTCAACACACATATTTTATAGTAGGCTAAGAATATAATGCAATATAACAGAATAAAATACTACTAATATTTCTACCATACAACTTGTTTCATGGCAACATGTGGAAACGTTATCATATAAAAAAGTCATATTTTGAAACAGAGCCCAAGTCTATACTTTTTTCATCCATGTTTCATTTCTTTCCTACACTCACTCTGCTTTGTTAGGCAGCAGGCGGTAGGGTTTTACATTGAGAGTATCTTCATCGCGATACACATAGAAAATAATATAAATAAATATTTTCAAAAGCACGTGAGTCTCATGTTCATATTTGACATCCTCTGTGTGCTTTTGCTATTGAGCAAAAATAATGACCTACACTTGATTTAGGCTACATTATTGCATGCTAAATATTACTCATAAGTGCTAGATGACCAAGTGAAAGATGAGCTATACTACCTCCTCTTATTTTTCCCAGTCAGAGAATTAACCGAATATACAGACAGAGATTCAGTGAAACATTTACATTACATTTACATTTAAGTCATTTAGCAGACGCTCTTATCCAGAGCGACTTACAAATTGGTGCATTCACCTTATGACATCCAGTGGAACAGCCACTTTACAATAGTGCATCTAAATCTTTTAGGGGGGGGGGAGGGGGGTGAGAAGGATTACTTATCCTATCCTAGGTATTCAAAATCACATTGGTTGATTAAGACGAGTTGCAGGGTTTTTGCTTGTGAATAGACCTCGGCTACTAAACTATTGCGAGTGAAGAGCAAAATAATCTCCTTGTTAAACTACATAACATGCTGGCAACATGTTCTGATCCGTCCTAATAAATGAGCCAACTAGACAAGATCATCATTAGCAGCACTCACCTCAACGTGGCTAACATTTCCACAGCCTAATTGTATTAGGGCACAAGGCGAGACCCATATGCAGACACAGGAGTCAGATGGTTGAGCTCCGATATTTATTATAACACAAGGGGTAGACAAAAGGCAGGTCGGGTACAGGCAAGGGTTCAATAACCAGGTCAGAGTCCAAACAGTACAGGGTGTTAGACAGTCTCGAGGTCAGGACAGGAAGAATGGTCAGGCAGGCGGGTTCGGTGTCAGGACAGGCAAGGTTCAAAACCAGGAGGACTAGGAAAAACAGAGACCGGGGAAAAAGGGAGCAAGGAGACAACCGCTAGTTGACTTGGCAAACAAGATGAACTGACACAGAGAGACAGAAAACACAGGGATAAATACACCGGGGATAGTGAGTGACACCTGGAGGGGGTGGAGACAAGCACAAGGACAGGTGAACCAGATCAGGGCGTGACAAATTGTAGCCTAAACAAATTCAAACTGAGATTCATTGAAAAGAAAAATCGGACATTGATTGATTATTCAAGACCCCAGGCTTGTCTCAAAGCAGCACGAAATGGTGCTGAAATAGTTGACCACACGCGGGTAGGCTATTGCTTCAATCAAATGTAGGCTATTATAACAATATTGGATGACTTTGGGAGTTTCATTTAGCAAGAATTTGATGCTTTCAATTTCATTGGCATACTTTATTCCAGTATTTTCAGAATTCAGTGATTTTTTATTCCCACAGTAATTCGTTACGGATGCGTCCAGTTGTGGTTAAGAAAATCGTGCATGTGGTGGGCTATGTGAAGAGATGGGTGAAGTGACATGGCTCGCAAAGTTTAGAACTGCCAGGAGGATAGTAGTAACGGGTGCTGCTTAGCAACTACCACGAGCTTAAGAACGTATTGCAGGCCTGGGCGGCCATATTAGAATGTATTTTTGCCATCGCGGGCCAGAATCATATTACAAGATTATACATCATGTGTATGACTGTGTTGATAGATACAGTGAGGGAAAAAAGTATTTGATCCCTTGCTGATTTTGTACGTTTGCCCACTGACAAAGGCGTGATCAGTCTATCATTTTAATGGTAGGTTTATTTGAAGAGTGAGTGACAGAGACAGAACAACAAAATCCAGAAAAATGCATGTCAAAAATGTTATACATTTATTTGCATTTTAATGAGGGAAATAAGTATTTGACCCCTCTGCAAAACATGACTTAGTACTTGGTGGCAAAACCCTTGTTGGCATTCACAGAGGTCAGACGTTTCTTGTAGTTGGCCACCAGGTTTGCACACGTCTCAGGAGGGATTTTGTCCCACTCCTCTTTGCAGATCTTCTCCAAGTCATTAAAGTTGAGGCTGACGTTTGGCAACTCGAACCTTCAGCTCTCTCCACAGATTTTCTATGGGATTAAGGTCTGGAGACTGCCTGGGCCACTCCAGGACCTAAATGTGCTTCTTCTTGAGCCACTCCTTTGTTGCCTTGACTGTGTGTTTTGGGTCATTGTCATGCTGGAATACCCATCCACGTCCCATGTTCAATGCCCTGGCTGAGGGAAGGAGGTACTCACCCAAGATTTGACGGTACATGGCCCTGTCCATCGTCCCTTTGATGCGGTGAAGTTGTCCTGTCCCCTGAAAAACACCTGAAACACCTGAAAAACACCCCCAAAGTATAATGTTTCCACCTCCATGTTTGACGGTGGGGATGCTGTTCTTGGGGTCATAGGCAGCATTCCTCCTCCAAACACGGCGAGTTGAGTTGATGCCAAAGAGCTCCATTTTGGTCTCATCTGACCACAACACCTTCACCCAGTTGTCCTCTGAATCATTCAGATGTTCATTGGCAAACTTCAGACGGGCATGTATATGTGCTTTCTTGAGCAGGGGGACCTTGCGGGCGCTGCAGGATTTCAGTCCTTCACGGCGTAGTGTGCTACCAATTGTTTTCTTGGTGACTATGGTCCTAGCTGCCTTGAGATCATTGACAATATCCTCTTGTGTAGTTCTGGGCTGATTCCTCACCGTTCTCATGATCATTGCAACTCCACCAGGTGAGATCTTGCATGGAGCCCCAGGCCGAGGGAGATTAACAGTTCTTTTGTTTCTTCCATTTGCGAATAATCGCACCAACTGTTGTCACCTTCTCACCAAGCTGCTTGGCGATGGTCTTGTAGCCCATTCCAGTCTTGCGTAGGTCTACAATCTTGGAGAGCTCTTTGGTCTTGGCCATGGTGGAGAGTTTGGAATCTGATTGATTGATTGCTTCTGTGGACAGGTGTCTTTTAAACAGGGAACAAGGTGAGATTAGGAGCACTCCCTTTAAGAGTGTGCTCCTAATCTCTACTCGTTACCTGTATAAAAGACACCTGGGAGCCAGAAATTTTTCTGATTGAGAGGGGGTCAAATACTTGTTTCCCTCATTAAAATGCAAATCAATTTATACCATTTTTGACATGCGTTTTTCTGTGTTTATTTGTTGTTATTCTGTCTCTCACTGTTCAAATAAACCTACCATTAAAATTATAGACTGATCATTTTTTTGTCAGTGGGAAAATGTACAAAATCAGTAGAGGATCAAATACTTTTTTTCCTACTGTATATCTACTGTAAATCATGTCCAGATATGCAAATTATTTGACTTTTTTAACGTGCACAGAAAAAAAACACATCCATGTTCTCCTTTTGGTAGGTTTTCTCATTATTAAACATGGAATGAACTACATGGAGGGAAAAGTACACTGTGCATTCAGCACCACGGACAGAACTCTTGTTAACGGGTATGCACAAAAACACAAGAAAGTGAGAGAGCTCAACATTACAGTTAAACTACTCAATCAGTGTGAGGAGTGAAGTCTCTGATGGGCATTGACTAGAGCAGTGAAGTTAGGTATAGTTTCTGACGTCGCTATGAGCAGGATTGCTGAGATGTGAGAGTCAGTAAAAGATGATCTGTATCTTGACTTGTTATACTGTATTTCATCACTGAAAATGTCTGTTCACATGCATAGGTTGACCCAAACAGTACAAACATCTTCTGAGCATGACTCCTAATCTTTGGAAAGTTTTGTTCATCGAGAGATGCATAGAACCTCGTCAGTGACATTGTTTTGAATAGTTCTCCAATCACTGCATCAGACTGAAGATCGATAAGCTCAATTTGCAGGTCAGTGGGAGGGTTATCCACATTGAAAGTGAAAGGAGAGGAAACCAACAGCATGTCATTTTCCAATTTCGTGGAAATATTCAGTCAATAATATTGCTCAAATACCGGAGCCTGTGAGTTCAAATAGACTTTTATTACAATATAATAAAAGCTGAGCTGGTTCATGAAAACAACTACCTTTTCAACCTTGGCACACACTTCTTATACTTTTTTCCTCCTTACGTCACAGACATAGTAACTCAATTTATGTTAATGATTCATCCCCTCTGGCATTTAGCCACCGTTATCTTTTTGCCTAATTTTTTGTTTGGTTTCATGTTAGGGCATGGAAACATTAGAGCCATAGCAATAGTTCAAAAATAAACAGACATGTCATCCTGCTAACTCCTCTGAAATGAACACACATGTTCTGGAAAATTCCCAATATGTGTAACCATAGCAACAGTCAATATTAGGCCATATCACTGGCATATAAATAAACAGTCATATCCACTCCCCAGACAGGTGCATGCCTAATGGTGTCTAATGACCCAGAGCACATATAGAGTGCACTATTCTTGCTGGCTCCTCTGAAATGAGCACATGTGTTCTGGAAAATACCCAATACCAACACTTTGAAATCCTCAAAATGATGAGAAAACTCCACATATTTTCCTTTCATTTGCAAAAACTCAGCAATCTCTGACTTTTAAGCACCTTCCTCAAACTCAGCCATCTCACGTTTGTGTGGTAGGGGAGATCTGCATGACCCGACGCTGTCTCTTCCAATAGTGAGACAAACTGCCTGTGGTTTAAAGATTTTGCTCTTATGAAGTGTACCACTTTACTGACTGTATCCACAACATGGCTCATTTTCAGGACACATTTACAGAGCACCTCCTGATGGATAATGCAATGCAGGAAAATAATTTTCTGATCTGGGTTTAGCTCAGCTACTTGATCTTGTATCCTTTTCAAAAGGCCAACGTTTTTTCCTGGGCACCCATCAGTGGTCACACTGGATAACTTTCAAAAGTCAGTCCCAGCTTTGACATACACTTATTAACCTCCTCCAATAAATCTTTCCCTGTGGTTGTGCTCTTCATTGACTGCACTGAAGCAAGCTCCTCCGTAATTTCAAAGTCTTGGATTATGTCTTGTACCGTGTCATGTGCATCACTGCTCTCATCCAGGGCCAAGGAGAAATAGGTGAAATCTTTTACCTTGTTTTTCAACTGTTGTTCCATATCCTCTGCGATGTCCTCAACATGATGTGTCACTGTTCGTCTTGACAGGGAAACATTTTCATACAGCTCTTTCTTGTCGGGGCAAAGTATTGCTGCAGAGTCTTGCTATGGCTTGCTATGTTTAGCAATTTTGTGGGACAGTACATAGCTAGCTCTAGCATAGCTAGCTCTACATAGCTAGCTCTATTGCTTACTGAATGCCGTTTTGTGAAAAGTCCTTGCTGCTTTTGCAACTGAGAAAGCAACTCTTTCGATGCACTTGCACTCTGCTCAGAAGACATATTCCTCTATTTCTCTAACGTAAACTTACGTAAACTCGTACATCACCTTGGTCTGTACAATTGCCCTTATTTTAGCGCCCCAAAAACGTAATACTTCCAGATCAACTGTAATGTCAATACCATTGTAAAGCACAATTTCTCCCCTTTCCAACAAAATCAATTACATGACTTAAACACTGCCCCGTTTCTGCATAACTCAAGCAGGCAATGAGCCCGGTCAGGTCTTTTTAAAAATGGCAGGTGGGAAGCGAAACTGTGTGATGGTGAGAAGGACAAATGTCGTGTGGGAAAATAGATTTTTTCACTCGATTTGTCCAACTTATCACCTTATCGCCTCTAAAATGTAAATAAAACACTATAAAGAGTTGATATAATGTGTCATTACAAACCTATTTGAAGGTTTGTGTTGAATTTGAATCAAGTTTTTAGAACGGTGCTAAAGTGATCTTAGAAGTAAACAGCGGCTTTGAGAATGATGATCGCATGCAATGATGATGTAAAAAATGACTAGGTATCCCCCCCTTACCTCCGTCACTGTCCATTTCTTGTTTTTAAACGCTGAAAGAAGTGCTAAACCTGGTGGAGAGAGATTGTAAGACAGAAATTGTAGCTTTTTGCGTGCTGTACATTACGACATGACAGGTCAAGATGTAACGGAGGGTCAGTTTTTTCAACTTTTCTCCAATGCTATAGAGCCATTACCATGTCGATCAACGCTGGAATAGAAACCTAGTTCACACCCCCGATTTTGAAGTCAACACAGTCGCTACAGTCCCATTAGTTTTCTTTGTAGCCTCGTTTGAATGTCGCGGTTACGCACATTTGTACAAAACGGGGTGAGTTTACGTTACATGCTTCGTCTGGAAGTGTCGGGACAAGTTGTAGTTTTTCAAGACAGCGATGCTCTCTTTGCACACTAAGCACACAGCTTTCCCTGATACCGCAATAAATACATATTTCCATGTGCACTCTTGCTGAAACACCCTACATTCATTGTCTACTTTCCTTTCCTTTGAAATCTTTGAAAAACATTTTTTTTGCGCAATTTCTAGATAGCTGCTATTTGTAACTGTGTCAGCCTGTCAGTCACGGTCTGTCCTTGTGCAGTTGTTATTTATACGTGCCTTCAAAATAAATGTCCCACAAGTGGTGGGAGTTAAATCATTATACAAAGGCGAGTGTTCATTGGTCTTTTAATTTGAATAACAAATAACTTTTTCAAAACTTTACTATCGCAAATTCTTTATGTGATCTCAGCATGATTCCGCGGGCCTTATTGAATCAGGTCGTGGACTGCGTACGGCCCCCGGGCCGGTCTTTGCCCGGGCCTGGCGTAGTGCTTGCCAATGCCACCACAGCATTACGGCTTTGTAACCGGCAATGTCTTTTATAAAGAAAAGTCTGCAAAAAGTTGACTGGATGCTGAAGTTGGCATAAAAACGTATTGGTTTAAAAGGTGTATAATAATACAAACTCAGAGTGTGTGATTATTCCAGAATATAATTATAATAGAATATAATAGATTTCATAGCCACTTCAAGGTTACAGCACACAATCAGAAGAACCCACAAAGACACGTACGGTCACAAATCACAGAGCCAAACAATGTCACTGTGCAGAGTTACGATTAACATGCTATTCCAGTAGACAAATGAGCGACAAGTGTGGCCAAATGGTTCATGTAGCCCACAGCTGGTTTCACTAAGCTAAGCTACGTAGTGTTTTCACAGTGAGTCTTCATTCGTGTGCTGTGTCTGGTTGTGTGTTGCTGGCGGTGCAGGGCTGTACTGTAACCGGACCTGGGATGGCTGGCTGTGCTGGGATGATACACCTGCTGGGACAGTCACCTGGCAGAACTGCCCCAACTATTTCCCTGACTTCGACTCCACAGGTAAGGCCTGGCTATAAGAGGCGTTTGTTTTTGTGTCCTGTTTGTCTCTATGTGTGTGCGTTTGTTTTCTATGCTATTTTTTACTATGTAAATTCTGCATTTCTTTACTTTCTGTAAACTACAAGCAATAATAAATAAAGTCAAAGTTCTGGACGGTTAGATGCTCCAATGCTGACTTGTTAACTCCTTGTGGAACTTGGCTTGAATTTAAAATATGAATAGTATTTAAGGCCTAGTGCTTTATATACATTTTCACACTATGAGGTTGGTATAATATTGTGAAATTGTGAAAATTATGATAAAAGCCTTTTAGTTGTTTGAAAAGATGGGATGGAGTATTGGCCTGCCTGGTGACATCACCAGGGGGTAAATTAGTTATTAGACCAGTAAGAAAGAGAGTTCCAAACCTCTCTGCCAACAGCTGGTTTTCAGTTTCCACCTCCCCACTCAGACCACTCCCAGACAGTCCTAGCAACATTCTTGCTTGAGAAATTAAATAAAAAATAAGCTATTTTTGCCCATTTGAATTAAAAACAATAACAGTAAGGTACTTAATTGTTACCCATAAATTATTTGATATCAACGGCTGCAATTGGACCTTTAATTCATTATTCATGGTTTCAAGAGGTTGCAAAGCTTATGGACATGTTGCACAGTCTAAGTGTTTATGTTTAAAGGTCCTTTGGGCACACAAAACGGTCCAACTCACCTCTTTCTCAATTTTCAAACAGATATGGGGTGTGCATTTGGTGGTTCATCAATGTATCATCCTGGTCATGGGCGCCGCGACCGACGTAGCTAGTTCGTTTGGGCACACAACGTCCTTTGGGCACACAAAATGGTCCAACTCACCTCTTTCTCAATTTTCAAACAGATATGGGGTGTGCATTTGGTGGTTCATCAATGTGTCATCCTGGTCATGGGCACCGCGACCGACGTAGCTAGTTCGTTAGCTAAGCTAGCCACTTGTAGCTAGTCAGTAACTCCTTCAGTATGTGTTGACATCATTTCACAGGATTTGTTTTTGGACAGAAGCTGTAGAGATCTGTAAGAAATGGCACTTCTGTAGCCAAATATCTCATTCATAATTTTATTTGTATTTATTTTTGCATTCAATTACCTGGTATGATGGTGCATTGATCAGTTATAAAGTTTAAAGCCGTTATTTTTGCGTTTTTTTGTCCAAAGTCGACCTTTAAGCGTCATAGACTACCATAGACAAGATGAGGAACCATCTAACATCAAGTTGTAAATTAGTGTGTCATTAGTCCTACTTTATTGTTTCATCAGAAAAAGCTACAAAGATCTGTAGCGAATCAGGACAGTGGTTCCGCCACCCAGACACCAATAGGACGTGGTCCAACTACACTCTGTGTAACTTCCACACTACAGGCAAGCTGAAGGTAAGGGTTGTCACAGAGTGATCCATCAATCCCATTTATACATGCTATTTTGAGCATACACTTGATCCCATTTTGCAATCACAATAAGGGGACATTTTCTCAAGGGGATAATACAGGTATATTCAATGCAGAGGAGACAAAGGTGGGAAAAATGTGTTAAATGAAGCTAAATATGATAAATATGGTACAGTAAATGTACCAAAGCTTACACTTGATGACATTTTACAATCATGACATATGGAAGAGGTCATATAGAGAACAACTGGTCAAATTTAGCTGGCAAAGGTTTCTATTTCTGACCAGTGAGTAGTAGTAAAACTCCTGACCCTAGCAATGGGAAACAGGCAGGGCTGGTTTCTTAAATCAATCAAATGTATCATTTATTTATGAAGCCCTTTATCAGCAGATGTCACAAAGTGCTATACAGAAGCGGGGCATCCTGAGGACACAAATAATGCTATGACTATTTGTCTACGTCAGTGGTCACCAGCCTTTTATAAGTTAGGAGCCGAGATCTATTGCTCAGTTTGTTTTTAAACATGACTAGAAAAACATAAGCCTTTGCAACATTAACCGATTAAAAACAGTTCTGTAGCAATGAGTTTTGTGCAGTACACTTTAGGCCCAATACATTATCACTGCATATTGGCTATGCTTGAATTGCCCTGCCAATGTTCTTGTCAGACAATTTTTTAAATTATATTTTTAAAATGTAAGTCTATGATCACACTGATAATAGATCATGTGTTGTATTACTTGTGAGCCACAGCTGAGTGAGCATAATAATATATGTTTTTTTACTGGACTGATGGCCTGATCTGATGATCAGCCTGAGTGGAGGGAGGGAACAGAGGTGAGGCTAGCTCTCACCCGACTCACCGTCTCTCCGCTCTCCCTCCTCCATTTGCTGAGAAAAGGGGACACATTCTTCCACATTCTGATGGTGGAACTCAAGTCGCACTGCATTATCTCTTCCTCATGCATCAATTCCTGTTGTTACTCCTATGATTAGAGAAAGTGAATTATAAAAAAAACCACAAGCAGCTAATAATAACAACGCAAGCTTATCGGAACACTTTGCTGTACTGAGTGGTGTAGTGTACCCAGTGGTTTAGTGTACTCAGTGGTGTAGTGTACTCAGTGGTGTAGTGTACCCAGTGGTGTAGTGTACTCAGTGGTGTAGTGTACTCAGTGGTGTAGTGTACCCAGTGGTGTAGTGTACTCAGTGGTGTAGTGTACCCAGTGGTTTAGTGTACTCAGTGGTGTAGTGTACTCAGGGGTGTAGTGTACCCAGTGGTGTAGTGTACTCAGTGGTGTAGTGTACTCAGTGGTGTAGTGTACTCAGTGGTGTAGTGTACCCAGTGGTGTAGTGTACCCAGTGGTGTAGTGTACCCAGTGGTGTAGTGTACCCAGTGGTGTAGTGTACTCAGTGGTGTAGTGTACTCAGTGGTGTAGTGTACTCAGTGGTGTAGTGTACTCAGTGGTGTAGTGTACCCAGTGGTGTAGTGTACCCAGTGGTGTAGTGTACTCAGGGGTGTAGTGTACTCAGGGGTGTAGTGTACTCAGTGGTGTGGCCCACCCAGAGATGGCCCACTCAGAGAAAGAAACTCGCCCTGTGTGAAAAATTATATGAGATACAGTGACATACACTCTGAAGGATTTAAAATTATGAATCCCATATTGGTCTTTCACAGTCAGGCCAACCCAAGCTGTACTGTGCAGGTACACTAATAGTAGTCCCACTACTGAAACAGATAAATGAGGCTGTGAACGGAGTCAGAAATTCACAGGTTTCAGATTTTACTCAACTTTTTGTAACAGAAAAACAACACAATTGTATGTTCTAAGTCCATAACAATGCTTGAACCACATCAGGAGATGACATTTGAGGTCTGGGAACAATCTAATAAATGTAGATTTGTTTTGTGTGTAGTTACCCTTTAATTCAAGTGTGCAGACACCAA
Organism: Oncorhynchus keta; assembly: GCF_023373465.1. Taxonomy (NCBI): domain Eukaryota; kingdom Metazoa; phylum Chordata; class Actinopteri; order Salmoniformes; family Salmonidae; genus Oncorhynchus; species Oncorhynchus keta. The sequence continues at coordinate 19,408,920 of NC_068439.1, forward strand.
GCTCTGTTGTTTGGTTAGCTGTTTCTGTCACATGAGATGAAGATTTCAAAAGAAATGGCAACTGGATTGATGCATGATATCATTCTAATAGGTTGGGATAGGCTACTTTTAAGATAGTTAACCTTTAATAGAGAAGGTTTTTGGGAAAGCCTTTCCATCTACCAGAAGACGGTTAGGTCTATCATTGGCATTGCTATATTTTCCCTGTTCCTGAATTATTTGACAGTTGGATGTTTCATATTATGAGGCATGTCTTACCTTGCTTCAAAGTAGCCTATAGCCACAATCCCACTATGGAAACGTGGAGGCATTGTTTTTTTATAAAGACTTACTCATAATATGCATTCTCCTGTTTTACTGGTTTTCAAATCAACTTTCTTTCATTGTCTAGCAGCCAAAGGTATTATCCTAGTCATATTAGCAACACATGATAGTAGTTGCATCTTTAAATCCCCCCTCTCTCTAAATGTCTAGCGGGTATTTCCTTCCATCTCTGACCATAAACCAGCTCTCATGTGCATTTTAGAATGGTGTTTTCCAGCAATTGCATTTTGGAAGATTCACATGTAGGCCTGCATTGCTGTGCCTAAAATGTGAAGAAATAATTGTTTATCAAATTGTAACCTGAACATTCTGATCTGTTCCATCTGTCTTATTAATTGATACGGCGTGTACTTCCACCACACTACTTTGATACATATCAGTGGGGATTACGAAGTGAGTATACGTAATGCCCACTGAAAAATAAGTGGGTATGCGGTGTGTACCTGGGTATACCCTCCACTACACCACTGGCTATACTCATTCATTGCAGCTGCAGTGCTGGTTGTAGCGTGACTGAAAGTAGGGAGAACATGAATTATATGGCATATGAAAGTGTAGAACAAAGTGTTGACAGTGCTGAATAACAACTTAAACATAAACTTACTCATAAAAACAGCAACTCTTTGCTGTATTGGTTGAGTTTCACTCTAGTCATGGTTTTAAACGTTTGGAAATATCACATTATCATTATCATGGTTTGGTTGATCCAAGATGGCATAGCAGTCAGACGTCTTTGTTCTTCGTCTTGTCGTGTCCCATGTGTATATCTTTTTTCTTTGCATATCTTTTATATTTTTCTGAACCTCAGCTTCAAATACTCTCCTGCAATCTGCCTCACCCAATGTGGTGTGAATCTGTATCTTCTAAAGTATTCTTATCCACCTCCGAACCGGTATTCCCCAACAGAAGCTAGCCAGCTAACTAGCTAATAGTCAGCTAACCACTGCTAGCGGTCATCAGCCAACCTTTAGCTCGGAAAGCTCTCGCCAGTTTGTACTTCGCGATTCAAAACAGAGCATACTGGACGCTCGAGGGGGTACTCAAACTGGCTCTGCGGCACTGCTAGTCGTGGCCCGCTAACGTTAGCTGTCTAGAGCACACCGGACTGTTAGCTTAAGAGGCCCATCGGACAAATTCTTCGGCCACTATACCTATTTTGCCAATTGGCTTGGTTTACAACACGGAGCCCTGCTGATCCGTCTGCTGTCATTGTCAGCACGAGGGGGCCACAACAGACTTTCTTCCGTCGCGACGTCCTTCTAAGGCCATCTTCTGCTAGCTGCTAGCCCCGGCCCTCTAGCTGCCTGAAGCCACTCACTGGACTCCCATGATTACTCAGCTACGCATGCCTCTCCCCAACATCAATATGTCTTGTCCATTGCTGTTTTGGTTAGTATTTATTGCCTTATTTCACTGTAGAGCCTCTAGCCCTGCTAAATAGGCCTTAGTGAACACTTTAATTCCACCTCCAACACATTCAGTGACATCACCTGGTTAAAATTATATACTGAGAGACAATATCTCTTTCATCGTCACTCTATGCACAGGTTTACCCCCACTGTATTCACATCCTACCATACCTTTGTCTGTACATAATGCCTTGAATCTATTCTACCGCGCCCAGAAATCTGTTCCTTTTACTCTCTGTTCTGAACGTACTAGGCAACCAGTTCTTTTAGCCTTTAGCCGTACCCTTATCCTACTCCTCCTCTGTTCCTCTGGGATGTGGAGGTTAACCCAGGCCCTGCAGTGCCTAGCTCCACTCCTATTCTCCAGGCGCTCTCATTTCTTGACTTCTGTAACCGTAAAAGCCTTGGTTTCATGCATGTTAACATTAAAGCTTCCTCCCTAAGTTTGTTTTATTCACTGCCCTAGCACACTCTGCCAACCCGGATGTCCTAGCCGTGTCTGAATCCTGGCTCAGGAAGACTACCAAAACCCCTAAAATTTCCATCCATAACTATAACATTTTCGGACAAGATAGAACTGCCAGAGGGGGCGGAGTTGCAATCACTGCAGCGATAGACTGCAGAGTTCTGTCTTACTATCCAGGTCTGTACCCAAACAATTCAAGCTTCTACTTTTAAAAATCCACCTTTCCAGAAACAAGTCTCTCACCGTTGCCGCTTGTTATAGACCCCCCCAGCCCCCAGCTGTGCCCTGGACACCATATATCTTCAGAGCTTGTGCTGCTAGGTGACCTAAACTGGAACATGCTTGACACCCCGGCCATCCTACAATCTAAGTTTGATGCCCTCAATCTCACACAAATTATCAATGAACCCACCAGGTACAACCCCAAAGCGTAAACACTGACACCCTCATAGATATCATCCTAACCAACTTGCCCTCCAAATATACCTCTGCTGTTTTCAACCAATATCTCTGCAATCACTGCCTCATTGCCTGCATCCGTAATGGGTCTGCGGTCAAACGACCACCCCTCATCACTGTCAAACGCTCCCTGAAACATCCCTGGGTATCCTGGAAGGATATTGACCTCATCCCGTCAGTAGAGGATGCCTGGTCATTATTTAAAAGTGCCTTCCTCACCATCTTAAATAAGCATGTCTCTTTCAAAAAATGTAGAATCAGGAACAAATATGGTTCTCCCTTGGTTCTATCCAGACCTGACTGTCCTTGACCAGCACAAAAACACCCTGTGGCGTTCTGCATTAGCATCGAATAGCCCCCGGGATATGAAACTTTTCAGGGAAGTCAGGAACCAATATACACAGGCAGTTAGGAAAACTAAGGCTAGCTTGTTCAAGCAGACATTTGCATCCTGTAGCACAAACTCAAAAAAGTTATGGGACACTGTAAAGTCCACGGAGAATAAGTGCACCTCCTCCCAGCTGCCCACTGCACTGAGGCTAGGAAACACTGTCACCACCGATAAATCCACTATAATAATTTAGAATTTCAATAAGCATTTTTCTACAGCTGGCCATGCTTTCCACCCGGCTACCCCTACCCCGGTCAACAGCCCTGCACTCCCCACAGCAACTCGTCCAAGCCTCCCCGATTTCTCCTTCACCCAAATTCAGATAGCTGATGTTCTGAAAGAGCTGCAAAATCTGGACCCCTACAAATCAGCCGGGCTAGACAATCTGGACCCTCTCTTTCTAAAATGATCTGCAGAAATTGTTGCAACCCCATCTCTAGCCTGTTTAACCTCTCTGTCGTATCGTCTGAGATTCCCAAAGATTGCAAAGCTGCAGCGGTCATCCCCCTCTTCAAAAGGGGAGACACTCTAGACCCAAACTGCTACAGACCTATATCTATCCTCCCCTGCCTTTCTAAGGTCTTCGAAAGCCAAGTTAACAAACAGATGACCGACCATTTCGAATCTCACCATACCTTCTCCGCTATGCAATCTGGTTTCAGAGCTGGTCATGGGTGCACCTCAGCCACGCTCAAGGTCCTTTCATAACTGCCATCGATATCAGACATTACTGTTCAGCCGTATTCATCGACCTGGCCAAGGCTTTCGACTCTGTCAATCACCACATTCTTATTGGCAGACTCAACAGCCTTGGTTTCTCAAATGATTGCCTCGCCTGGTTCACCAACTACTTCTCTGATAGAGTTTCACTGTGTCAAATCGGAGGGCCTGTTGTCTCTGATCCACCTCTACGCAGACAACACCATTCTGTATACTTCTGGCCCTTTGTTGGACACTGTGTTAACTAACCTCCAGATGAGCTTCAATGCCATACAACTCTCCTTCCGTGGCCTCCAACTGCTCTTAAATGCAAGTAAAACTAAATGCATGCTCTTCAACCGATCACTGCCCGCACCTGCCCGCCCGTCCAGCATCACTACTCTGGACGGCTCTGACTTAGAATATGTGGATAACTACTGTTAGGTTCTTATTTTTCAGAGTAAATAACCCACGGACACTAGAAAAGCTTTAACCAAGTTTATTCAACCCAAAGGTTCTGTACAGCTGAAATCAGACAGCAAAACATTTCAGACATCACAGTTTACAGTATATACATCCCACTTAAGACACTCCTCTTTCTCTCCAATCCTTACATGTTATGGCTCTACAGGAAGCTAATAAAGAGGGTAACAGGATTCCAAACATTTATTACTCTCTTAAGAGAATCTGTCCTCACCTCCTGACCTCAACCCCTCTTTCATCTAATACACAGATGTCCATCTGTCTTCCCTGTATCAACCCATCGCTCTCCTCTCCTCCATCAAACACATTCCAAAGCATTCTGTCTTTCTTCAGAGAACCATTAACTTCTAACAAAACACCCAGTCTCTTTCATTTCCTATCATTCATTTAATATCTCAATGTTCAAAGTTTAGCTGATTCCAACACTACAAATACCTAGGTGTCTGGTTAGATTGTAAACTCTCCTTCCAGACTCGCATCTCCAATCCAAAATTAAATCTAGAATCCGCTTCCTATTTCGCAACAAAGCATCCTTCACGCATGCTTCCAAACATACCCTCATAAAACTGACCATCCTACCGATTCTCGACTTTGGCGATGTCATTTATAAAATAGCCTCCAACACTCTACTCAACAAATTGGATGCAGTCTATCACAGTGCCATCCGTGTTGTCATCAAAGCCCCATATACTACCCACCACTTCGACTTGTATGCTCTCGTTGGCTGGCCCTCGATTCACTCTCGTCGCCAAACCCACTGGCTCCAGGTCATCTACAAGTCTCTGCTAAGTAAAGCCCGACCTTATCTCAGCTCACTGGTCACCATAGCAGCACCCACTCATAGCACGCGCTCCAGCAGGTATATCTCACTGGTCACCCCCAAAGTCAATTCATTCTTTGGCCGCCTTTCCTTCCAGTTCTCTGCTGCCAATGACTGGAACGAACTGCAAAAATCAATGAAGCAGGAGACGCATATCTCCCTCACTAGCTTTAAGCACCAGCTGTCAGAGCAGCTCACAGATCACTGCACCTGTACATAGCCAATCTGTAAACAGTCCATCCAACTATCTCATCCCCTTACTGTATTTATTTATTTATCTTGCTCCTTTGCACCCCAGTATCTCTACTTGCACATTCATCTTCTGCACATCTACCATTCCCGTGTTTAATTGCAATATTGTAATTACTTCACCACCATGGCCTATTTATTGTCTTAACTCCCTTATTTTACCTCATTTGCACTCACTGTATATAGACTTTTTGTTTTCTTTTTCTACTGTATTATTGACTGTATGTTTGTTTATTCCATGTGTAACACTGTGTTGTTGTATGTGTCGAACTGCTATGCTTTATCTTGGCCAGGTCACAGTTGTAAATGAGAACTTGTTCTCAACTAGCCTACCTGGTTAAATAAAGGTGAAATAAAAAATATATATATTTTACAGTCTTTTACAGACTTTTACAGTCTATGGTTCTAGGAAACTCTGCAGACACAGTGATCTGAGCTATCTGATTGGCCAGCAGTAGACCTATAGGTGCACTTGATTTGCTCTCTGGGCCTGCCAAGTGGGTGGAGTTCTACCTTCATTGAACCTTTATTTAAACTAGGCAAGTCAGTTATGAACAAATTCTTATTTACAATGACTGCCTACCAAAAGGCAAAAGTCCTCCTGCAGGGACGGGGGCTGTAGGACATATAGGACAAAACACACATCACAACAAGAGAGAAAACACTACATAAAGAGACCTAAGACAACATAGCAATGCAAAAACACATGACAACACAGCATGGTAGCAATAGAACATGACAACACATGGTAGCAACACAACATGGCAGCAACACAACATGGTAGCAGCACAAAACAGGGTACAAACATTATTGGGCACAGACAACAGCACAAAGGGCAAGAAGGTAAAGACGATAATACATCACGCAAAGCAGCCACAACTGTCAGTGAGAGTGTCCATGATTGAGTCTTTGAATGAAGAGATTGAGATAAGACTTACTCATAATATGCGTTCTCCTGTTCTATTGGTTTTATTCCAGTTTGAATGATTGTTGCAGCTCGTTCCAGCTCGTTCCAGTCGCTAGCTGCATCGAACTGAAAAGACGAGTGACCCAGGGATGTGTTTTCTTTGGGGATCTTTAACAGAATGTGACTGGCAGAACGGTGTTGTATGTGGAGGATGAGGGCTGCAGTAGATATCTCAGATAGGGGGGAGTGAACGGGTGTTGTATGTGGAGGATGAGGGCTGCAGTAGGTATCTCAGATAGGGGGGAGTGAAGGGGTGTTGTATGTGGAGGATGAGGGCTGCAGTAGATATCTCAGATAGGGGGAGTGAACGGGTGTTGTATGTGGAGGATGAGGGCTGCAGTAGGTATCTCAGATAGGGGGGAGTGAAGGGGTGTTGTATGTGGAGGATGAGGGCTGCAGTAGATATCTCAGATAGGGGGAGTGAAGGGGTGTTGTATGTGGAGGATGAGGGCTGCAGTAGATATCTCAGATAGGGGGAGTGAAGGGGTGTTGTATGTGGAGGATGAGGGCTGCAGTAGATATCTCAGATAGGGGGAGTGAAGGGGTGTTGTATGTGGAGGATGAGGGCTGCAGTAGGTATCTCAGATAGGGGGGAGTGAAGGGGTGTTGTATGTGGAGGATGAGGGCTGCAGTAGATATCTCAGATAGGGGGGAGTGAAGGGGTGTTGTATGTGGAGGATGAGGGCTGCAGTAGATATCTCAGATAGGGGGAGTGAACGGGTGTTGTATGTGGAAGATGAGGGCTGCAGTAGGTATCTCAGATAGGGGAGAGTGAACGGGTGTTGTATGTGGAGGATGAGGGCTGCAGTAGATATCTCAGATAGGGGGGAGTGAAGGGGTGTTGTATGTGGAGGATGAGGGCTGCAGTAGATATCTCAGATAGGGGGGAGTGAAGGATGAGGGCTGCAGTAGATATCTCAGATAGGGGGAGTGAACGGGTGTTGTATGTGGAAGATGAGGGCTGCAGTAGGTATCTCAGATAGGGGGAGTGAAGGGGTGTTGTATGTGGAGGATGAGGGCTGCAGTAGGTATCTCAGATAGGGGGAGTGAAGGAGTGTTGTATGTGGAGGATGAGGGCTGCAGTAGATATCTCAGATAGGGGGAGTGAACGGGTGTTGTATGTGGAAGATGAGGGCTGCAGTAGGTATCTCAGATAGGGGGGAGTGAAGGGGTGTTGTATGTGGAGGATGAGGGCTGCAGTAGATATCTCAGATAGGGGGGAGTGAACGGGTGTTGTATGTGGAAGATGAGGGCTGCAGTAGGTATCTCAGATAGGGGAGAGTGAACGGGTGTTGTATGTGGAGGATGAGGGCTGCAGTAGATATCTCAGATAGGGGGGAGTGAAGGGGTGTTGTATGTGGAGGATGAGGGCTGCAGTAGATATCTCAGATAGGGGGGAGTGAAGGGGTGTTGTATGTGGAGGATGAGGGCTGCAGTAGATATCTCAGATAGGGGGGAGTGAAGGGGTGTTGTATGTGGAGGATGAGGGCTGCAGTAGATATCTCAGATAGGAGGGAGTGAAGGGGTGTTGTATGTGGAGGATGAGGGCTGCAGTAGATATCTCAGATAGGGGGGAGTGAAGGGGTGTTGTATGTGGAGGATGAGGGCTGCAGTAGATATCTCAGATAGGGGGGAGTGAAGGGGTGTTGTATGTGGAGTATGAGGGCTGCATTAGATATCTCAGATAGGGGGAGTGAAGGGGTGTTGTATGTGGAGGATGAGGGCTGCAGTAGATATCTCAGATAGGGGGGAGTGAAGGGGTGTTGTATGTGGAGGATGAGGGCTGCAGTAGATATCTCAGATAGGGGGGAGTGAAGGGGTGTTGTATGTGGAGGATGAGGGCTGCAGTAGATATCTCAGATAGGGGGGAGTGAAGGGGTGTTGTATGTGGAGGATGAGGGCTGCAGTAGATATCTCAGATAGGGGGGAGTGAAGGGGTGTTGTATGTGGAGGATGAGGGCTGCAGTAGATATCTCAGATAGGGGGAGTGAAGGGGTGTTGTATGTGGAGGATGAGGGCTGCAGTAGATATCTCAGATAGGGGGAGTGAAGGGGTGTTGTATGTGGAAGATGAGGGCTGCAGTAGATATCTCAGATAGGGGGGAGTGAAGGGTTGTTGTATGTGGAGGATGAGGGCTGCAGTAGATATCTCAGATAGGGGGGAGTGAGGCCTAAGAAGGTTTTATAAATAAGCATCAACCAGTAGGTCTTGCGACGGGTATACAGAGATGACCAGTTTACAAAGAAGTATAGAATGCAGTGATGTGTCCTATACGGAGCATTGGTGGAATCTGATGGCAGAATGGTAAAGAACATCTAGCCACTCAAGAGCATCCTTACTTGCAGATCTATAAATTACATCTCCTTAATCTAGCATGGGTAGGATGGTCATCTGAATCAGGGTTAGTTTGGCAGCTGGGGTGAAAGAGGAGCGATTACGATAGAGGAAACCTAGTCTAGATTTAACTTTAGCCTGCAGCTTTGATACAGTATGTGCTGAGAGAAGGACAGTGTACCGTCCAGCCATACTCCCAAGTACTTGTATGATGTGACTACCTGAAGCTCTAAACCCTCAGAGGTAGTAATCACACCTGTGGGGAGAGGGACATTTTTCTTACCAAACCACATGATCTTTGTTTTGGAGGTGTTCAAAACAAGGTTAAGAGCAGAGAAGCTTGTTGGACACTAAGAAAGCTTTGTTGTAGAGCGTTTAACACAAAATCCGGGGAGGGGCCAGCTGAGTTTAAGACTGTATCATCTGCATATAAAGGATAAGAGAGCTTCCTACTGCCTGAGCTATGTTGTTTATGTAAATTGAAAAGAGCGTGGGGCCTAGGATCGAGCCTTGGGGTTCACCCTTGGTGACAGGCAGTGGCTGAGGCAGCAGATGTTCTGACTTTAAACACTGCACACTTTGAGAGAGGTAGTTAGCAAACACAGACACATTAAATGGTTCAAAATGGGAACTCTTTGCCTTCCCGGCCCTAGGGCTACTGAATCAAGTGCAACTGCCGCCAAAACGGCAAAACTAATTTTAAAAAATAGGAACCCAAGGCTTTATCATAGTTTTTTTTTACAGAAATGGTTATTGACTAGGAATGGCTTGGAGATTGACCAGTCAACCGACCAGTTAGTGACCACTGTTCTACATGGTAAATGGTTCAAGCGTGGCTTAGTCAAACTGTTATTAGAGTACGAATGAAAACCAGCTGTGCTACAGAGCTTAAGGACCTGATTTGAAATACCCAGGTCCTAGACCTTAAAGGGATACTTTGGGATGTTGGCAGTGAAGCCCTTTATCTGCTTCCCCAGAGTCAGATGAACTCGTGGACACCATTTTTATTTGAGCTGTTCCTGTAAACTTTGTCATTGCGGTAACACTAGTCAATATTGTCTCGCAAAAATACTGAACACAGTCATAAAATAGTATCCACGAGTTCATCTGACTCTGGGGAAGTAGATAATCATAATCATGCGTGCCAAAATCCCGAAGTATCCCTTTAAGGTCCTAGTCTCACCCCTTTCATATTTTGTTACATCAGGGTAGCAAATGGAAGTCAGGGTTAATGGTTCATGAATGTCCTTGATGCACCACTGTATGAAATGTTTTGTCATACCTGTGGTATACTTGCTGTCAGCCAAACAGCATTCAGTGCTCAAACCACCCAGTTTATAATGGTTCATGAATGTCCTTGATGCACCACTCTGTATGATCCTATTTGTTTTAATGTTCATGTATCTGTATTTTCCAGATGGCCTATATCCTGTACTACATGGCGATTGTGGGTCATGCCTTATCCATAGCCTCCCTCCTGATCTCTCTGGCCATATTCTTCTACTTCAGGTAATTATAGTTGCTGCTGTTGCTTTCTTTATGAAACAAACTACTGGTTTGATTAGGGAGAGTAGTCGGTCTTGGACTATTAAAGCTTTTTTTTCACATGATTAATGAATACTTCTGATGATGGTGATAATGATGACGATGATGATAATGGTGATTATGGTGAAGATGAAGACACATCTAATCGTGATGAAAATGAGGATGTTGATGATGATAGTGGTGATAAATATGATGAAAGTTATGATAATATTGATAGTGGTGCTGTGATTGATACAGTTCAGGCGGTATAATATATTTCTCCTAAGGATCTGAGAGTGCTTTATCAATCATCTTGTCATTATTTAACTGAAAAGATGGCTGTGTATTCCCTCTGAGATAACTGAATTGTAAAGATGGCTGTGTGTTTCCTTTGAGATAGCTGAATTGCAAAGATGGCCGTGTGTTTCAACTGATATAACACTGGCGGTGTGCAGTGCGATGGTGATTGCATCGTATGTGGATCTATTGGGGCGGTAAGCAAATTGAAGTGGGTCTAGGGTGCGTCTTTCTTTTTCCCAACGCAGTTAAGCCAAAACTACGCCCCGTTATTCAGAGAGGCGTTCTACTACGTTATCATTGGCTGGCTAACGTTGTCTCTCTCACAGGCGATCACCGCAGAGACAGTGGCCTTCCTAGGTAAGGATGGAAAGTGTCATTTAACAATTAGCTGCCTACCGTAATGCAGGCCTATTATTATCATGTTTGGTCAAATTTGCCCATGTATTTATTTTTAGAGTTGTAAAAATGGCCGCTGAATTCCCTCAATTGAAGGTCAGCTAAGTTTACCTAGGATACGTAAAGTTACTAGCTCCATATTGTTATAAGTTGTTATATTATAATTAGTAGTCTATTATCAGGTAAAAGTATATGCTTATTATTAATAATTTCTCAAATATGTATTAGCTAATCATTCAGTCGAATAAGCTGTAGCATAGCTTATTCGACTGAATGATTAGCTAATACATATTTGAGAAATTATTAATAATAAGCATATACTTTTACCTGATAATAGACTACTAACAGACTACGGGGCGTAGCCATTGAATCTATTTTTGAGCGTTAAGGGACGTTAGTGGCTAGGTCTGTCCACGATATTATGTTATATATTTTTCAATCTTGAAATACATGGGCAAATGTTATTAATCAGAGACTGAAATTTCGCGCTACGTGATATTCACTTCCGGACTTGGAGAGCGCTCAAAGCGTTGTAGAACGCCTCTCTGAATAACGGGGCATGGTGTTGGCTTAACTGCATTGGGAAAAAGAAAAACGCTGTGGGTGTAGCAGACTGGGATAGGGAGAGATTGAATATGCCAGTTGGTCTGCGCATGCTCCGAGGGTGCGGCTTGGGACGCCATCTGGGCCGGCAAGAGAGAGTTAACACGCTTAAATGTCTTACTCACGTCGGCCACGGAGAATGAGAGCCCACCATCATAGGTAGCTGGCCAAGTCGGTGGCACTGTGTTGTCCTCAAAGCGGGCGAAAAAAAGGTGTTTAGCTTATCCGGAAGTAAGACGTAGGTGTCCGTGACATGGCTGGTTTTCCCTATTAGTTCCTGCAACATACGTCTCGTGTCTGAGCCGTTGATAAGTTATTAATATGTCCATTCACTCTTGATTTTTTTGCTATCTTGAAGCTGAAAGGGTTCCCCCGGTTGTCCCCATAGGATAACCCTTGAATAACCATTTTTGGTTGCAGGTAGAACCCTTTTGGGTTCCATGTAGAACCCTTTCTATAGAGGGTTCGTTCTACATGGAACCCAAAAGGGTTCTACCTGGATCAAAAAGAGTTCTCACTGGAACCAAAAAGGTTTCTCCTGTGGGGACAGCTGAAGAAGCTTTTTGCAACCTTTTTTTCTAACAGTCTATAACCATTAGGCCATTATCCTTGAATAAACATTATGGGGGACATAACTGCAGGAGCAGAAACAACATTTTTGCATCATATTGGTTAATATAGACTTGGGATAGTTCTCATTTGGCTCAGTTGCCAATGTGAAAATTCCCTAAATGTTGACATTTGACGTGTTTCAAATCTCAATGAATATAGCAAGTAGGGTGTTAACCAGCAAATGCAGCTGTGGGTCAACGTAGGTTTTCTAACAGACTGCAATGTGAGCCAACGTACAGTAGGTCTTGTAACAGACTGCAATGTGAGCCAACGTACAGTAGGTCTTGTAACAGACTGCAAAGTTCCGCAAAGTTTATACCTGCTCATAAATCTAGCTAAGACATAGTTCAGGTGCATATCTTAGTAGCCAACTAGCCGCTATCCAAAACAAAAGTAAACGCTCAAACTACACTGTGTGTTTCATGACACGAATCAGATAGAATAGATCCTTTCTTGGCATTGTAAAACATCAATGGACGATCAAAGCGATCAGCTAATTATGACCTCAATTACGTTTTAAAGATGGCAAGCAAAGCATTGCTTTTTAGGGGAACATCGTTTTTATGATCATGGCACTATATTTATAGGCTGATCCCTTTAAAACTGAAAGTCTTAATGTTCCCAGATGTGCAGTTTACAGTGGTATTTGACGCAGTACAGCTGCACTTCTTATTTATGGCCTCCACTTCAGCACTGCCAGGACTCACCGACAAAAAAATACTCCAGCTAGCTGTGGAAAAATAGAGTTGGGTTAGCTTAAAAAATATTGTATCACTGTGCAGTCTGATCCTGTCCTAATGCATACATGATGCTTGTTGTCATAAAATGGCTGTCTGTTTTGACAGGGCCTGTCTGATTAAAGTGTCAATGTACATGGGGTTATCATTTTGGTAGTTCCTGCTTTTACTGTACCTTGCATGCCAGACGTTGCCCTGAAACTCCTTTAGCTTGTTTAGGTGTAGTCTGAGAACATCCATACAGCATCTTCAGATGAAGAGCGTTCTTCTGTCTGTTCTATTTTCTGCTTATCCTAGTTTGAAGATATTTTGCTAAAACGTCCTTTTACTTCTGTTGGGCCATTTAAAGTTAGCCTTGTTCTCAAAGACATCACACACCACTGACCCAGAATAAGTAATTTACTAATGCTGCCATGCTGAGATTTCTTCTTCTTCTTCTTCTTCTTCTATAAACAACCCATTTACAGCAAGACTGCTACATTAGCTTCCAATGACTGGAGACAAATAACAGGACATTGTTGCTGTACACAGGTTTGGCACAACGTGTTTTCACTCCAGTAAACACTGGTCCATCCTATCTTTAATTGCTCATGTTTGGCATTACTTTCCGAACCTTTTTATAGAAAATAGTATCATTTGATTCCACTGCCATCCATATGGATGATGGAGCTTTTGATTACTGATAATTGTACCCCCACTACTTTGTAAATGACTTATTATGTGACTAATATGCTTCTGTATCGGATTCTGTGAGAATCAGGAAGCTCCACAGGGACCTCAAATACAGTCGTCAATAATATTTTTTGACAACTGATTCCACTTATTGTCGGACGTTGTGTGTGCCAGTATTTAGCACTGCTGAACCAAAGCAAATGATTTCAGTTCTTTGGTGTTGCTTGAGAGAATTGCTGTGTATTCTTATACCAGTTTACAGCATGCTCTGAATGGAAAGACAATCTGTATTTATATTTTACAAGAGGATCCTTCGTTCAGATGACCGCAGCATCTGACTAAGTCATTATGGGCCAGAGTTAGTCATTCCAATGGTTCATGTTATTTATCGTCCTGTTTACTTCATCAAAGCTCGAAACATATTTTTTAGTAGGATTTAATATGTTGAAGTTGCTGATTTAGTTTTTTATTGCAACGTGCAGAATGGATTTTTCATCATGAATATTCATTATTTTGATGATGTTAAAATTCGATTTGCATACAGTCCCATTAATTGTTTTAATCGTTTCTCATGACAATAATAATTTACCTCCAGCTCTGCAGATTATATTCCCATCTGTGACTGTTAACTGTGAAGTTATTTTTCATATTTCACATACTAACGATTTATATTGAAGTTTGTTCTCTCGTTTCAGACATACAATTTACACTCTGTATCACTTACAATTCTGTAACCTATGTTATCGACAGCATTCCTTATATATTTTCACACTAAAAAATGAGATAATCAGCTTAATCATTTTGCTTCTGTCATTTAGTAAATTGTTTGATGTAGCTTTTCTCTGTGAATGTCTGCTGGGGTAACTGTGAATGTCTGCTGGGGTAACTGTGAATGTCTGCTGGGGTAACTGTGAATGTCTGCTGGGGTAACCGCAGCCAGACCCACATCATATGTTAACTTTATTATGCTGTTTCTTTGTCTTCACTCAGGAACCTGAGCTGCCAAAGGATCACGCTTCATAAGAACCTCTTTGTTTCCTATGTCCTCAACTCCGCCCTAACTCTCATCTACCTCATAGCAGTGGTCAACAACCCAGATGTAGTGGGAAGAAATCCAGTAAGTGTCACTTTACTTCACTCAACCCATATCACAGTGAAACACATCACAGAAATACATTTCACATTTAAGGTCAAGAAGATCAATGGGAAGAGGAAATATAATGTACGACTCTTCAGTATTGCTCAGTGTTGCACTGCATGATCATTTCAAAATAATACTTGTTTGAATTCTTAAAAACGATGTGGCCCTCGAGCACTATTTTATTTCATTCAAATGAGTTTACTCTATATCAGCTGTTTTTTCTAAAAGTGTTTGTTAGAATATAATTTCTTATTTTCAGCATATCTTTTTAATGTGTTTTGCCATTAACAGACAGCCCAGAGCTATACTTCTCATATCACTCAGACTTCTTTCATTTGTCAGACTTTTGAACACTTGCCACTCGTTGAGTTTCAGTCAGACGTGAATTCTTTGTATCCTGAGGTCTGTTAAGGTGAAGATAGTAAATCTGCCTCTATGGAATGTGACATTACTGTATCTGGTATAATCATCCCTTTCTGATACTTTCAGTATTGTCTTTTAAGAGACATTTTCATTGTCCACCTTTCAATGGAAAGGATTTGAATAAATCAGCTTCTTATTATACAGTATTGTGACTCAGCAGACAGAGTTACAAAGTCGCAGTTCCATAAAAATATGTTTATTTATTTTTTTATTTTTTTTAAGAGGTCTGAGAATTGTAGAGATGATATTAATGTAGAGAAATAGCTAGAACATGGGCTTGTAGAGATGGATAGCCTATGAGTAGAGACATTCGTTTTTTTCCCAGTTAGGTGAAATGGTTAGTAAAAGACTGCTGGCCCAATGTATACAGTAAGGTCCTGTTATCATTCTCTCGATTGGAGCATCTCTTTAGAGATGTCCTTCAGTTTAGCCAGACACAGAAAAATACTGTCGTCTGGGTTTGATTTTCAGCGTCTCTTCTCTTCTCCCCGTACCATCACGTTCTCACTGGAGAAACAGACTTCAAGCCTAATCCAACTGGCATATTCACAGTGGAAGATTTATTCAGATATACCAACTGACCCTGGTGATCCAACCGACAGGGAGAAAGGAACGACAGCTTTCAAAATGAGTATGAATAGCTATGTTCTAGCAGCATTGGCTCAGAACCACCTTTCCCAATCTGTCTTAAATTTATTATAATCTGCTTGTTTTGAAAAGCGAGAGAACCAAATTGTAGTTTGTCTTTCACACCTCAGACAACTTGGTCTTGATTTCCAGGGATGGGATGAAAAGAAATCCCATCACAGTTGGTTGCACATACTACATGTCTTTAGTGGAACATGTTGAAATCCTCGAGCGGCAAATTTAGACTGGGTCGGTCTGTGTTCTGACTGCATGTTTGATTTAGGGATGTGGTGCTCTGTTGGGAGAATAGACTCAGCTCCCCCTGAACAAAAATAACAAGGTCTCTTTCTCTCTGGCGGATCACAGCAGAGACTAGTAGTCTGCCAGTAGTGAAAGAGGAGTGGATCCCTAGTGCTCAGGTCAAGTAGGGCAAAGACTTGAGACACACTTTGGAATCGTCAGACATGAGTGCTTTAAACTCTGTTCCATAAACCATTGAAAACCACCCAGACTGCCCCATTACATTAGGCTGTGGTTATGAAGTGGTGAGACGTTTTTTAATTGAACCTCTACAGGATCGGTGGATTCCTCGCGGAATGGTTGAGCTAACGTAGGCTAATGTGTTTAGCATGAGGTTGTAAGTAACAAGAACATTTCCCAGGACATAGACATATCTGATATTGGCAGAAATTATTTAAAATGATTTTTAATCTAACTGCACTGTCCAATTTACAGTAGCTATTACAGTCAAATATTACCATGCTTTGTTTGAGGAGAATGCACAGTTAGGAACTTGAAAATGTATTAATAAACCATTTAGGCATATTTGGGCAGGCTTGATACAAAACTTAGAACAGAAATGCGATGGTTCATTGGATCAGTCTAAAACTTTGCACATACACTGCTGCCATCTCAAATCTAAACTGGAATAATACATTATAGCCTTTTTCTTGCATTTCAAACATGACGGTACATGAATTTAACATTTTAACAAACTTCTAAGAGTTTCCTCTCAAATGGTATCAAGAACATGCATATCCTTGCTTCAGGTCCAGAGCTACAGGCAGTTAGATTTGGGTGTAATTTTAGGCAAAAATTGAGAAAAAAAAGGGGGCAGATCCTTAAGAGGTTTTTAACTAGGCAAGTCAGGTTAAGAACAAATGATTATTTACAATGACGGCCAACCCTGGCCAAACCCTAACCCGGACGACGCTGGGCCAATTGTGCGCCTCTCTATGGGACTCCCAATCACGACCGGTTGTGATACAGCCTGGAATCAAACCAGGGTCTGTAGTGACGCCTCTAGCACTGAGATACAGTGCCTTAGACCGTTGCGCCACTCGGGAGCTCCCATGAAGTGTTCTGATCACACCAATAGACCTTAGTAATGTCAACTGTCTTTCACCATACATGTAATGCCGCAGGAGAAATAGGAGGAGGAGGAAGAGGGGAGAGGAGGAGGTGACATGGCTAAGAGTTTGTGGGTGACTGACAGGTTTTTAAGGCTGCGTATACTGCATACACGGACCTCAGAGACAGGAGACTAGCTCATACCAATGCCAGTATCTTCTAATTAGATCAGCACACTTGGAGACAGAGGGCTGAGAA
This sequence comes from Oncorhynchus keta, assembly GCF_023373465.1. NCBI lineage: Eukaryota > Metazoa > Chordata > Actinopteri > Salmoniformes > Salmonidae > Oncorhynchus > Oncorhynchus keta. Next base: position 19,426,164 of record NC_068439.1, read on the forward strand.
CCAGGAATCTCAACATGGAAAAACTAGAGGATGAGCCTCAGTTAATATGTATGGGCCCGTCCCAAATGGAACTCTGTTCCCTATATAGTGCACCACTTTTGACCAAGTCCCATCTTAGAAGAAAAGGTGCTATCAATAACCTAAAAGGGTCCTTTGGTTGTCGCCATAGGAGAACCCTTTGAAGAACCCTCATTATTTTAGAAAATAGGGAGCCATTTGGGACGCAACCCCATAAAAAAAATAGAAAGGCTTTAAAAGACAGAAAGAGACATATGATAGTATGGTGTTGACTGACAAGAATGTGGGGATATTATTGAACAGAATATAGGCTGCTTAACAGTCTATTTTGTCTGGCAAATACAACTATCTGAAATGTGGAGCGAGGGATACTCTGTGGCTCGAGCAGTAAGGAGTAAATGGATAAACATCCTCCTCTCGGAAAATCATAATACCCCACTAACGATATTGTGTCAGGGCTGGTTGAGTGTTTGGCTTTGTGTTGTTGTTGTTATTGTCTCTGTGTAACTCTCTGTGATCCTAATCCCCTGCAGGTTGGCTGTAAGGTGTTGCACTTCTTCCACATGTACATGCTGGGCTGTAACTACTTCTGGATGCTGTGTGAGGGGATCTATCTGCACACGCTCATTGTGGTGGCTGTGTTCGCCGAGGAGCAGCATCTACACTGGTACTACCTCCTAGGCTGGGGTGAGTCTTACTACCTGCCTTAACCACAGATCTAGGATCAGTGGTTATAGCCAGCAATAGAAGGTCAACAGTCAATTCAATCATCCAGAGTTGAATGGTCACAAAACCAAAAAATTTGAACCAAAAAGTTTGAAATGTCCTTAAATCCGACGTCTCAAAAACGGTTAAATTCTTTCTACAAAAATATCAATTATAATCCAATAAGAAGTGTAGGAGAGTCAATCAACAAAGGAAAAAATTATAAATGATAAACCAAAGATTATCTACATATTGACAAGATGCTGGACTGACCGCTCGTATGCTGTGTTCATAACCAATTGAGAAGGTGGTATTTACCACATACGACTGGGAATTACCTCCAACTGGTACTTACTAGTGGGAAACTTGTCTATCATCCCTGAGCTCCAACTTCTCCCAGATGCTGACCTCTGACGTCACCTACTAAGGAATTGACCTTGATTACATTTTTCGGCAGTTAAATGCAACAAAAATAACATTTTATAAAAGCAATCTAATGAATCTATTTTTTTTAACACAAATGTGTTTACATGCATGATAGTTGTACTTTTAGTTTATGCTTGATGCAGCTTGTGGCCATTAGCAAATCAGCGTTTATGAACGAGTTCAAAGCACGTGAATGCATGCAACTGGTATGTATGACTTCACAACTGGCAATTACCACCTTCCCACTTGGTTATGAATGCAGCATAACAATGGGAATAAATATCCACAAAGGCGGAAGGCAAGCGAGAGGAGGCGGTATCAGGCTGGAACATTCTAGCTCATAAGAGGGCAAATATGCATGTGAACAGCAGCGACAACTCCGATATAAAATTGTTTTTCTCAAAGTTGCCTGAATGCCATGTGCGTCCATTTATTTACCTTCGTAACAATCTAAACATTACTAAATTTTTATTTAATATAATAAGCCTCACATAGTAAATTAGAAATGTCATTATTTGTTGACCAAAGTATTTTCTGCTTCTCGCTGTATTTTTCACACGGACAGATTCTGGGGTGCATTTAGGCCTCTCACGTAGCCTCTTCCTCTCTGGATAAACTCACCACTCCTTGGTGATGATAGGAAGTCCTTATGTGAGAGTAGTCCAGGAATTCCCTTTCTCCAGGCAGATAACCCAAGGGAACAGGTTTCTACCACAGGTAGCCGGTTGCACCTTAATTGGGTTAATTGGCTTCCATGTGTTTGATACCATTCCATTCACGCCACTCCAGCTTCATTATAAACCTTCCTCCCGTCAGCAGCCTCCTGTGGTTCCTCCAGCACCCACTATTTAAAATTTTATTGATTGTTTCTCAAACCATGGCCATTTCTCTCTCCTCTTTCTACTATACTTAAAGTGACAGTCCTCATTTTTAACCATCAAGAGAAATTTTATTTAATGATGCAGTCGTTTAGCCAGATGTAGGCTATTCACCTTTATGTTGACCTCACTAAAACGGAATCCATAACTTTGACAGTGCACCTTGCCCATCTTTTTATGGGTAATTTATTTGATTTTCTCTGTACTCTATTCTGTTCTGTAATTATATTTACATACCACAAAAAATGTCTGATGTCTGAGTTAACACGATATGGTAACAAGTCTGTACAGCAGCTTGTTGTATGTTACAGTTTGTTCTAAATGTTAAGCTAATATAGCTAATATAATATAAGCTAACATATCGCTGGACCACACATAGATCAGCTTGTGTCACACAACAGGACGGGACAGAGTCTGTGTTGGGACACAGGATCAGAGACAACCCTGTTAACTGCGACATTCCCTGTGTGTCGAACCTGCCAAACCTTGCATTTGATTGACAGCTTTATTAGCTCTTCCTATTGGATAGCAGCTATTAACGTGCTATCTGTTCTGATTAAAGGAGGAGTGTTATAGTATGAGCCCTGGCCACCCGATAAGTGGTACGATATAACTGTGAATGATCGGCCATTATTAAAGATGCAGCGATGTAACTTCGGGGCAGTAGCTACAGTATCTTTCACACAGCCACCCAAAGGGATGGATGGAGAGAGGGAGAGAGGGATACGAGAGAGGGATGGAGGGATGGATGGAGAGAGGGAGAGAGGGATAAGAGAGAGGGATGGAGGACCTTGATAAAGGACTTCTAAACTGACCCGCTGCTCGGATTCATCTGTTTCATCTGTTTATGGCCCCAGCTAAAATGAGAACCCCAATAAATACCGGCATGGTTGTGTTGTTTTTAGGGAAAGGATTTAACCAGACTTGGTAAGTAGAGGAAATGGCCTCGTATGGGGTTGTTCTTGCTAAGCTTGTAGCAGACAATATAAGCTTGTTTTGAATTTAGAAAGAGCTTCTACTGTCTGTTCTGTCAGGTATCTTCACTATAAATTGCATGATCAATACTTAACAGCCTTAAAGGGACAGTTCAAAGGGATATCCACTTACCTTGGCTGTGTTTATGCTCATTTTGTATTTTGAGTGAAAGGGAAAGGGGGATACCTAGTCAGTTGTACAACTTAATGCCTTCAACTGAAATGTGTCTTCTGCATTTAACCCAAACTCTCTGAATCAGAGAGGTGCGGGGGCGACCTTCCCCTTTAACTTCTTCTATACAGGTTACAGTACAGAAGATGTGCAAAAAGTTACTCTTATAAATGAGGAATTACACACAAATTACTGTTGTAAAAATATTATAGCTGTTTACTTTATAATAAACACAACATCATTAGTTCAGTTTTGCAGATGTCCTTACAGTGTTTGTCTTCTGGTTTCCAGGGTTTCCCTTAGTGCCTGCATCCATTCACGCTGTGGCCAGGAAGAAGTATTTTGATGACAAGTGAGTAATGGTCCTCTGCACTAGTATTGTAAATAAGCTGAGCAGCTGTGTGGTGGGCTGCAGTAAACAGATCTAGAAGTAGAAGAAGAATACTTCATTGTCTGTTTGTAGAGAGGGACTTGTTTAATGGCTAATGTTTCTCTTTCCTGTAGCTGCTGGATGAGTGTTGAGACCCACCTGCTCTACGTGGTCCACGGTCCCATCATGGCAGCGCTGCTCGTAAGTCACACCCTACTCAATTGAAATACCTGAAGTGGACACTCAAGGCTACATCCTGTACAGCCTGGTCGCATAGACTAGACGTAACATAGCAAACGTAAATCCTGGACACCGAAATTAGTATGATATGTTACATTTGGTATGGATGCATAAGACAGAAAGTTACTTCATGCGAACGTCTAGGAACTCAAAGGGTTGCACATACGAATCTCATCACGGACAATTTTAGCAGTTTAGCTAATTAGCAACTTTGCAACTATAATAAATAAAAATCTAAATGCAACAATTTCAAAGATTTTACTGAGTTACAATTCATATAAGGATATCAGTTGGCTGTACTGACAAATTCTCTAAAACAAAGCTGGAGGCAGTTTATGGTAGAGCAATTAACATTCAGTTATCTGGCAACAGCTCTGGTGGAAATTCCTGCAGTCAGCATGCCAATTGCACTCTCCCTCAAGACTTGAGACATCTGTGGCATTGTGTTGTGTATCAAAACATTTTAAATTGGCCTTTTATTGTCCCCAGCATAAGGTGGGTTAAGATCACATGGTCCGTCAACTGTATGCAAGGTCTTACCGAAATTTGACTTCCTTTTTATCCCAACCCCTCCACATACAGTAACAGTCACAAGTTTGGACACACCTACTCATTCAAGGGTTTTTCTTCATTTTGAATTCCTCAAGAAGCTGTTTGAGAGAATGCCAAGAGTGTGCCTTGTCATCAAGGCGAAGGGTGGCTACATTGAAGAATTTCAAATATAAAATATATTTTGATTTGTTTAACACTTTTAGTTACTACATGATTCCATATGTGTTATTTCATAGTTTTGATTTCTTCACTATTATTCTACAATGTAGAAAATAGTAAAAATAAAGAAACTTTTCAATGGTACTGTATATATACAGGTTGGAGAGGTTGGAGCAGGGGGCTGCCACACTGGGCTCACTTGGAGCAGTTGTTGTGGCAGGTTAAGTGCCTTGCTAAATGGCACAATTGTAGGAAATGGCATCTAGGATTCTATACTATAAAATCCTTTCTTTCTTTTCTTTCCCAGGTAAATCTGTTCTTCTTGCTAAACATTGTGAGGGTGCTGGTTACTAAGCTGAGGGACACCCACCGGGCAGAGTCTAACATGTACATGAAGGCAGTGAGAGCTACCCTGATCCTGGTCCCTCTCCTGGGCATCCAGTTTGTCATCTTCCCCTGGAGGCCAGAGAACCGCCTGGCGGGGGAGGTCTATGACTACATCATGCATATATTAATGCATTACCAGGTAATGACTACATCATGCATATATTACCAGGTAGTGACTACATTATGCATATATTACCAGGTAGTGACTACATCATGCATATATTACCAGGTAGTGACTACATCATGCATATATTACCAGGTAGTGACTACATCATGCATATATTACCAGGTAGTGACTACATCATGCATATATTACCAGGTAGTGACTACATCATGCATATATTACCAGGTAGTGACTACATCATGCATATATTACCAGGTAGTGACTACATTATGCATATATTACCAGGTAGTGACTACATCATGCATATATTACCAGGTAGTGACTACATCATGCATATATTACCAGGTAATGACCGTATCATACATACACCATTATCTGGTTTTTTACACTGCTGCTACACGCAGTTTATTATATCACTGTCTATTATCTATCACCCCTACCTACATATACAAATTACCTCGACTAACCTGTACCCCCGCACATTTACTCTGTACCTGTACCCCCTTTATATAGCCTCGATATTGTTGTTTTATTGTGTTAATTTTGACAATTGTTTTATGCTTTTCTTAACTCTTTCTTGAAATGCACTGTTGGTTAAGGTCTTGTTAGTAGTCATTTCACATTGAGGTCTACACTGTTGGTTAAGGGCTTGTTAGTAGTCATTTCACAGTGAGGTCTACACTGTTGGTTAAGGGCTTGTTAGTAGTCATTTCACAGTGAGGTCTACACCTGTTGGTTAAGGGCTTGTTAGTAGTCATTTCACAGTGAGGTCTACACTGTTGGTTAAGGGCTTGTTAGTAGTCATTTCACAGTGAGGTCTACACTGTTGGTTAAGGGCTTGTTAGTAGTCATTTCACAGTGAGGTCTACACCTGTTGGTTAAGGGCTTGTTAGTAGTCATTTCACAGTGAGGTCTACACTGTTGGTTAAGGGCTTGTTAGTAGTCATTTCACAGTGAGGTCTACACCTGTTGGTTAAGGGCTTGTTAGTAGTAATTTCACAGTGAGGTCTACACCTGTTGGTTAAGGGCTTGTTAGTAGTCATTTCACAGTGAGGTCTACACTGTTGGTTAAGGGCTTGTTAGTAGTCATTTCACAGTGAGGTCTACACTGTTGGTTAAGGGCTTGTTAGTAGTCATTTCACAGTGAGGTCTACACCTGTTGTATTCGGTGTATGTGACAAATAAAGTTTGATTTGATTACCAGGCATTACTACATCATGCATATATTACCAGGTAATGACTACATGATGCATATATTAACACATTACCGGGTAATACTACTGATCACTATGACTACATCATGCATATATACTCAGCAAAAAAAGAAACAATCTTCACAGATCTTCATTGTAAAGGGTTTAAACACTGTTTCCCATGCTTGTTAAATTAACCATAAACAATTCATGAACATGCACCTGTGGAACGGTCGTTAAGACACTAACAGCTTACAAACGGTAGGCAATTAAGGTCACAGTTATGAAAACTTAGGACACTATAAAGAGGCCTTTCTACTGACTCTGTAAAACACAGAAAGAAAGATGCCCAGGGTCTCTGTTCATCTGCGTGAATGTGCCTTAGGCATGCTGCAAGGAGGCATGAGGACTGCAGATGTGGCCAGGGCAATAAATTGCAATGTCCGTACTGTGAGAAGCCTAAGACAGCGCTACAGGGAGACAGGACGGACAGCTGATCGTCCTCGCAGTGGCAGACCACGTGTAACAAACAACACCTGCACAGGATCGGTACATCCGGACATCACACCTGCGGAACAGGTACAGGATGGCAACAACAACTGCCCGAGTTACACCAGGAACGCACAATCCCTCCATCAGTGCTCAGACTGTCCGCAATAGGCTGAGAGAGGCTGGACTGAGGGCTTGTAGGTCTGTTGTAGGGCAGGTCCTCACCACACATCACCGGCAACAACGTCGCCTATGGGCACAAACCCACCGTCGCTGGACCAGACAGGGCTGGCAAAAAGTGCTCTTCACTGGCGAGTCGCAGTTTTGTCTCACCAGGGGTGATATGGTCGGATTCGCGTTTATCGTTGAAGAAATGATCGTTACAACGAGGCCTGTACTCTGGAGTGGGATCGATTTGGAGGTGGAGTATCAGTCATGTTCTGGGGTGGTGTGTCACAGCATCATCGGACTGAGCTTGTTGTCATTGCAGGCAATCTCAATGCTGTGCATTACATGGAAGACATCCTCCTCCCTTTTGATTTTGACCCCACTTTGTTCAGGGACACATTATTCCATTTATGTTAGTCACATGTCTGTGGAACTTGTTTATGTTTCAGTTGTTGAATCTTGTTATGTTCATACAAATATTTACACGTGTTCAGTTTGCTGAAAATAAATGCAGTTGACAGTGAGAGGACGTTTCTTTTTTTGCTGAGTTTATTACCAGGTGTGACTACACCATGCATATATTACCAGGTAATGACTACATCATGCATATATTAACACATTACCAGGTAATGCTACTGATCGCTATGACTACATCATGGATATATTAATGCATTACCAGGTAAATTATGCAAGTGATGGTATGCCAGCAGCACAGTCCTTGCCAAAGCTCTGATCTGACAAACAGTATGTTAATATTAGCAAGAGGATCTGATGTTTGTTTGTTTTGCTTTTCCTCCAGGGGTTACTAGTGGCAACGATATTTTGCTTTTTCAATGGCGAGGTAAGCATTACTTTTCAGTAAAACTCAAGCAATTAACTTCCCATTTACTTCTACCCTTAGATAATTTGTTTCTTGAGGTACAGTTGACAGTATACAGTAACAATTTACACTTGATCCTCTGAAGAACTCTTACCCTTTGGTAAAGTATAGTTTTATTTGAACCTCTGAAGAACTCTTACCCTTTGGTAAAGTATAGTTTTATTTGAACATCTGAAGAACCCTTACCCCTTGGTTAAATATAGCTTACACTTGAACCTCTGAAGAACCCTTACCCTTTGGTTAAAGTACAATTTTGATTGGCCATGTTGAGGGGAAGACAAGTCAGATACAGTATATCACAAAAGTGAGTACACCCCTCACATTTTTGTAAATATTTGAGTATATCTTTTCATGTGACAACACTGAAGAAATGACACTTTGCTACAATGTAAAGTAGTGAGTGTACAGCTTGTATAACAGTTTAAATTTGCTGTCCCCTCAAAATAACTCAACACACATCCATTAATGTCTAAACCGCTGGCAACAAAAGTGAGTACACCCCTAAGTGAAAATATCCAAATTGGGCCCAAAGTGTCAATATTTTGTGTGGCCACCATCATTTTCCAGCACTGCCTTAACCCTCTTGGGCATGGAGTTCACCAGAGCTTCACAGGTTGTCACTGGAGTCCTCTTCCACTCCTCCATGACGACATAACGGAGCTGGTGGATGTTAGAGACCTTGCACTCCTCCACCTACCGTTTGAGGATGCCCCACAGATGCTCAATAGGGTTTAGGTCTGGAGACATGCTTGGCCAGTCCATCACCTTTACCCTCAGCTTCTTTAGCAAGGCAGTGGTCGTCTTGGAGGTGTGTTTGGGGTCGTTATCATGTTGGAATACTGCCCTGCGGCCCAGTCTCCAAATGGAGGAGATCATGCTCTGCTTCAGTATGTCACAGTACATGTTGGCATTCATGGCTCCCTCAATGAACTGTAGCTCCCCAGTGCCGGCAGCACCCATGCAGCCCCAGACCATGACACTCCTACCACCATGCTTGACTGAAGTCAAGACTCACTTGTCTTTGTACTCCTCACCTGGTTGCCGCCACACACGCTTGACACCATCTGAACCAAATAAGTTTATCTTGGTCTCATCAGACCACCGGACATGGTTCCAGTAATCCATGTCCTTAGTCTGCTTGTCTTCAGCAAACTGTTTGCGGGCTTTCTTGTGCATCATCTTTAGAAGAGGCTTCCTTCTGGGACGACAGCCATGTAGACCAATTTGATGCAGTGTACGGCGTATGGTCTGAGCACGGACAGGCTGACCCCCCACCCCTTCAACCTCTGCAGCAATGCTGGCAGCACTCATACGTCTATTTCCAAAAGACAACCTCTGGATATGACGCTGAGCACGTGCACTCAACTTCTTTGGTCGACCATGGCGAGGCCTGTTCTGAGTGGAACCTTTCCAGTTAAACCACTGTATGGTCTTGGCCACTGTACTGCAGCTCAGTTTCAGAGTCTTGGCAATCTTCTTATAGCCCAGGCCATCTTTATGTAGAGCAACAATTCTTTTTTTCAGATCCTCAGAGAGTTCTTTGCCATGAGGTGCCATGTTGAACTTCCAGTGACCAGTCAGTATGAGGGAGTGTGAGGGCGATGACACCAAATTTAACACACCTGCTCCCCATTCACACCTGAGACTTTGTAACACGAACGAGTCACATGACACCGGGGAGGGAAAATGGCTAATTGGGCCCAATTTGGACATTTTCACTTAGGGGTGTACTCACTTTTGTTGCCATCGGTTTAGACATTAATGGCTGTGTGTTGAGTTATTTTGAGGGGACAGCAAATTTACACTGTTATACAAGCCGTACACTCACTACTTTACGTTGTAGCAAAGTGTAATTTCTTCAGTTCTGTCACATGAAAAGATGTACTCAAATATTTACAAAAAATGTGAGGGGTGTACACACTTTTGTGATATACTGCACCATTGAAACAGCTCATCGCTGCCTGGTGACATTTCCAGGTCAACAGGCGGCCATCTTGTGCACCTAATAACAGATTGATGAGTGGCCCGTGGTTATAGAGTGGGAGGGAGCGTCTCTGCTGCTGACTCCTGTACAGCAGCAAGGACCACAGCAGTAAGGCCATCTCAGATGAAGAGGAAAGAAGACAGACACTTGAACAACTCTGGGGCGAATCACCCTGCCTGTCTGCCTGTCTGTCACCCACTTAGCTCAGCCTGCAGCTGTTTGCTGTCTACATTCACCAGTGGGCTCCCCCACCCAGTTAGTTAATGTCATACATTGATAGAACGCATTTGATAGTTCAGGGGTTGCATACTGCTTGGCCAGACACTAGGAGAAAGAGGGACTGACTGAGCATTCTCTTCGCTTGAGGAACGAGAAAACAAAAACAATACACAGACCAAGGAAAACTGAGACCTTATTTGAATACTCAGCATGAGGTGGTATCTTGCGCTGACAAAAACACTGCGAATTAACACAGCGTTCGTTCATTATCAGGTGCAGTGTTAAGTTATGTTTTATACATTGGAACTGATTTCTGGGCTGGGAAAACAGGTCAATCGTTAGCTCCTGCATGAGAAACCAGACCTCATCAGCGTCACTCCATCGAATCCCATAAACAAGTTCGACATGTCCAAAGAACAGATTCAGTTTCGGGGGGATAAAAGACACATTGACACAAAGTAATAGTTTTTTGGGTATAGGAATGTTTGTTTGCTTTGCCGCATAATAGTTTGTACTGTCTCTGAGACATTCGTTTTTGGGGCTGAGTTCATTGCCGATTTGCCAAACTGCATAGACCTAAGCTATGTTCCAAATGATACCCTATTCCCTATATAGTGCACTATTTTGGAAATACAATTAGTTAATACAAAGGAAAGAGAAACCCTGTGCACAGCAATGTGTCTCGGTACAGTTCCTGGTTTTGGCAGGAACAACGAGTATTACAAAACGAGTAAAAACAGCATACTGAAGAAAGACATTCGATTGGTCGCCTTTTTATTGTTTTAATATGCTAGTTGTTGATATGCTCTGCATCATTAGATCATGGGAGAGTGCAGTGTGTCCTGTCCTCATTTTCCCTCAGTAATTAGTGTGGCGTTGTTCAGGAATTAGACATTCCTTGTTCTGGGTCAGCCCGTTCTTTTGAGTTAACTATTGGCTCTATTCATTCCGTATCACGGACGTTCAGCGTTACAGCGAGATTGATATTGAAAGGCAATGTTCCCTCGTTAGCTGTGATTGCATTCACTATAAACGTCAGCTCAATCGGAAATTACCTTTACATCTTTTATGGCACATTCTGTAACTCTTCAGCGATACAGATTATAATAATTATTATTATTGCATAGGGCCCTATTTCACACACTGCTTTGATTGAAATTTTTACACGCTCCTTAATCAGATTGGTGCTGTGCTCAAAAATTTGATACTTTCATAATGTAAAATGTACAAACAAAAAGCAGATAAACTAGCCTAAATGGACACTTGTGTTCACGTGTCTCTTTTCAAAAGTGCCTAACTATTGTTTAAATGCCTCAAGCTTCTCAACCTGCACTAAACTCAGTGAGGAAGGAAGGTATTATCCTTCAAGCAATGACAGGAAATGGGAGCCTAGATTGTGATCGAATTCAGTTCTTGCCGAATTCATATCTACAAACTTCTATTAACATGTATCAAATCAATCCACATTTCCTCACATTAACTTGAGTTAATGATCATGCATATTGATGTGTGGTTAGACACTAAAATGCCTAAGGCAGCATGTAACCAAATTCTTACACACTCACATGAACACACATGTTTAAAAAATAAAAAAAATACTATGGAACGCCGTTTGGGTCTTTGCGTGCCGAAAAAGATACACGTCAAATAACACTATATAACGTGTCAAATATGAATGTTGACCAATCAGGACCTGAATATGACTGCACGTCACATAATAATTTAACGTGTTCATACATGTTTTACGTAGTTATTACACATTGATTACACTATCAGTCATATTCCATGTCACAACGATTGATCGATACGTATGCTATGACGCTGTTAAAGTTGTCTCGCGCACCTAATGTGCTGGTCATAAAAAAAAGATAGTTAGCTGATGGGTGCAAACAACGTTCTTCCCCAAAAACATAGCAAAACGACATCATTTGTTTCAGTAGCTATAGTTAGCTGTCTAACTATATAGCTGGGTGTCATCATCTAAAATAACCCTAATTTATAAAACAGTTCTTATTTGATTAATGGTGGTCGGACCCATCTATATGAAGCTAGCCACAATAAGGATTAGCCACAATACTGGACTTTGCGGTTAGCCTTCAAAATAAAAGTATATAATTGACAGCGATGAACATTTATACAAATAGTAGAATTATGCCATAATTTAATCATGCTAAACGAGTTTGGAATGTTGTTATATAAAATCAACATAAGACAATAATTTGTTAATTTGACAAAAATATGTTGAAATCACACTGGATGTAGTATACTTTAGAATTGCATTGTGGGCATACTTATTTCACTGTACAGTCTTACCTATGGATTGTGGATCAATGACAGTCTACTCAGTGACACGCAGAGAACATTAGCGTTGTAACAGTTAGCTCTTATTGTGTATAATTTGTCATTTGTTGTAGCCCTAGCATATATTATAATTGTATATTTATGTACGTGCGTACTGTATGTATACAGACTTTTCTACATTGGTAATAAAAACAAATAATAATAAATAAAAAAATATATAAATACATTTATTTTAATTTTTTAAAGTTAGCTCTTACTGCGGGTCTCTGAAAGAACTGAATTGAGACACATTTATTGTCAACCTACTACGTGTATTGAACATTATTCCATGAGGAAAAACAATAGTGCGTGGGTGTTTTGGAGCGTTTTGGAGTCTGAGAAGGGCGTTGGGAAAAATATATTGGGTATTGAGTAATTAGATTGATAGCCACATTTCATTGATTACCAAGCCTAATCCTTATTGTGGCTTGCTTCACAATTCCAACTCGGTCCGGCCTCACTCGTCCGATGAAGCTTTGGGCAACAGGGTTAAGTAGTTGGCTAGCTATTTATTTTCATGAACTGAAGTTCAATATCAATAGGCAAACAACAAGTGGCTACCTAGCTAATACTTACTCACAAGGATTCCTAAATCATTGCTAAGAATAATGAAAATGACTGCAGTTTCTACTGGTCATTGTTTTCAGGCTGGTTGTATTGGTGCTAGCTAGGTCCGAAGCTAAGGCTAGCTAGCTACCCCAGAACCAGCGTTCGAACAAATAATGCCTTATTACCAATGCGGTATTGTGAACAAATCAAATTGTATTGGTCACATACACATGGTGTGTGCTTGTTTGCAGACTTTAGTACAGCTTTGACAGTGCTACTGATAAGTACTGGTGGCGCTTGGCTTGCACGTGGAAATTCAGCCACACAACATTCTACAATAGAATAGTGTTATTTGACGTGCATCTTTTTTGACACGCAAAGAACCATAAGGCGTTCCTAAAATACCTGTTTTTCTTCGTAATTACTGATCAATTATTTTATACACTTATAAATAGTAGGTTTTGTTATCTGTTTTAACAAACTTAAAAAAAAAAATTGTACTTATGTTCAGTCTTGTGAAAAAGTAAGTATACACCCTGGAAAGTAGTCTTTTTGGACAGATATTTGGACAGATGGATATGTAATCTTCACTTCAACACTATTGACAGATAAATGTAACCTATTTTAACAAATGACACTGAAAGATTATACTTTGCAATCATTTATTCATTAAAAAAATCTACAGAAATGCAATTCCATAGTGCAGAAAAAAAGAAGTACATTCTAGCTTCAATAGCTTGTGTTGCCCCCTTTGGTTGAAATAACAATGTAGCCGTTTCTTGTAACTGTCTATCAGTCTCTTACATCCACTGGGAGGAATTTGACCCACTCTTCAATACAGTACTACTTCAATTGTGTCATGTTCGAGAGCTTTCTTGCATGCACATCCCATTTCAAGTCCCCCCACAGCATTTCGATGGGACCTGGGGTTTGACTCCATAACCCTCCATTTCTTATTTTTCAGCCATTATGTTGTAGCTTTGCTTTTGTGTTTTGGATCTTTGTCCTGTTGCAAGATCCATGTTCAGCTTCAGCTTTTTGGCAGATGGCCTCATATTATCCTCCAGAATTATCTGGTACATTATAGAATTCATAGTTGACTCAATGATGGCAAGTTGGCCAGGCCCTGAGGCAGCAAAGCAGCCCCAAACCATAATGCCACCGCCTCCATGCTTTACAGTTGGTATGAGGTCCTTCTGTTCAAAGGCAGTGTTTAGTTTTCGCCAATCATGGCATCTGGCATGCGACCAAACAACTCCACCTTTGACTCATCTGTCCAGAGCATATTGTTCCAGTAGTCTTAGACTTTACCCAGGTGTTGTCTGGCAATCGTCAGTCATGTCTTGATATTATTTTTTGAGAGCAGAGGTTTCCTCCTTCCTGACCTCCCATGTAGGCCACATTTGTGCAGTCTCTGACAGTTGACTCAAGCACTTCGACATTCATTGTGGCAAGAGAGGCCTGTAGATCCCTTGATGTCACCCTGGGGTTCTTAGAGTCTTCTATAAGCATCTTTCGGATCAGCTCTTGGACTGGTGGGACGACCTGTCCTAGGTAGATTGCCTGTGGTCTGGAATTTTCTCCATTTGTAGATGAGCTGTTTGACAGTGTAATGATGTACTTCAAATTGCTTGGAAATGAATTTGTAACCCCTCCCAGACTCACAAGCATCAATAATCTTTCTTCTGAGGGCCTCGGGTAGGTCATTTGATCTTAGCATGACGTGTTACCACACACCCATATGGTTAAGACCAAACCAGACCAAGTTTCTAATCTTTATGGAAGGCTGGACCCTTCTTAATTTCTCTCTAATTATTTTCTAATCATTTGCACCTCTTTTGGTGCACCTGATTCCAATTTTAGCCATTTTATGTGATGGTAAAGGTAGGGGTGTACTAACTTTTTCTGCATAAGGAAAATGCATTTTTGTTTATTTCATTCCATAACATTTCCCCAAATTTTGGGGGGGTGATTTGTTTTACTGGGTTACCTTTGTCAATGAATGTGGTGGGAATTTAGCTCATATCCATGTGTTCAAAAATGTTAAAAACATTTTATAAATAATACTTTCCAGGGGATGTACTTACTTTTTCACATGACTGTATATAGATCTCTCTCTCTCTCTCTCTCTCTCTCTCTCGCTCTCTCTCTCTCTCGCTCTCTCTCTCTCTCGCTCTCTCTCTCTCTCTCTCTCTCTCTCTTCAGTGTGTGTTTATGCATTTGCATGTTTACTCACCCATTAGGGAATACAGTTTATAATCTGAATGTCCCTTTTTCTCAGGTGCAGGCGGCTCTGAAGCGACAATGGATTCAGTACAAGGCCCAGTGGGGTCAGAGACGGAGGGACCACTGCTCCATGCGCTCTACCTCCTACACCGCCACATCAATCACTGAGGTGCCCGCCTTCATGTACCACCACGACTGCAACAGCGAACACTTAAACGGCAGACACACCTCTGAGGACTCTGAGCTGGTGGCTCTTAAGACAGGGGAGACGTACGCCTGAAAAGTGGGAGGCAGTCTGAGTGTCGGAGGAGAGAAGAATTAGTAGATGGAGACATTTCTCTAATATCCCGCCGCAGTTCCACATTTCATAGATAGAACTGGTGGGTTCAGCCCCAGACTGTGAAGGAGAAGACAGTGTGTGTCTGGACAGTGATATCTCTCCCATGAATTGGCCAATGATGGCTGATGCTTCATTTACATGACACTGCTGCTGCTATGGCTGCTTATTAAAAACACTAAGATATACAGTACATGAAACGGGAGCCGCGTTTGAAATGTGGCACGTCCTAAAGCTGCTATCTGTGGGACTCTTAACACATCATGGGAATGTTAAGGATGATTATAATGATGATGAAGAAGATGATAATTAGAATGACTATGATGATTATTAGAATGATGATGATAATGATAAAACTATTGTTGCTTTGCCTATACCAAAGGGTGTGTGGGGTGGGCTGCCAGTATGAGAGGCATGCTCTGTGTGAACTGAATCCAACACTGAAGAGTTCCCCTGAAGGTCACATACTGATGGACAGCACAGTGCATGTGTGTGTGTCCATGGCGACACAAGAGGTCAATGGTTTAAAAGGCTCCCTGTGCCTAAGTTCTGGAATCCTGTAAATAATGGTTTGCCACTTTCACTTTAAAAGTGTCAAAGTGTGTTTTAGAGGATTTTATTTTTATGACTAAATGTTTTTTTTCTTGGCAACAACTTGCTCTTTAAATACTTTCTGTCTGTTTCGTGAAGCTAGCGAGCTCCTCCAGACTGCTTACAGCTGCTGACTGTGCTTGCGGTGTGTTTCTGTCACAAGGCCTGTATTTAAAGAGTGCAGAAGATACAGAATTTCTTTATATGGGCTCAAGAGAGAAAGAATAGACTAAAAATAAAAACAGACTGAATCGCATAGGTGACGTGTTTATCAGACACATTTCGGAGTACCACCTGGCTCTTGAGAATATTTTCTGTGAAGTCTTTTTGACGTGTCCATTTGCCAAAAGGTCTAATGTGAAGCTTCTAGGATTCCAAAATAAGCGTTATTTTAGGTTTTGTGCTTAAATGAAAGCCATTCCAATATGGTGACATTATTTTCTCTATGTCATATCAGTTATGAATAGAGAGGGAGGAGAGAAGAAAAAACAGTATGGTTACCTGCAATAAGAATCATAAACAATAACAATATACCATTTTTAAAAGAAAAGTCTTGACAATCTAGGCCTATGGAAGATGTTTCAAGGTAAAACCCTCGTTTCCCCAGGCAATTATCTATATCGAAACCATAATTACCTTGAAATAGCATCCTTCTAGTGTACAGAATCTCTGTCAAATGTTAAGAAAGTCATTCTAATTGAGGGCAATTTGAAAGATTCTGTTGTCATTTCTCTTGTGTGAATACTACAGTGTATTTCTTTCCTTGTTTATTATCACACACCTACTATATTATGCCCTTAGATTATTATGCCCATAGATCCTAAATGAAATCTCCATCTATTCTCAAATTTATTCCTTTGTAGGTTGCGCAACCTTAACAGATTCCTAAATTAGACACATGGAAAACCAATCTAAACCATTGAAATACTGTTTTGTATTGAGTTAAGATCTGTGTGAGTGTTCGTGTGTGCGCGAACGTGTGTGTGTATGTGTGTTCATGTTTATCAATGTGTAAATGGAGCTAGTGATGCATGAGCCTTGGGGCCTTCTGATGTTTAAATTATTCCCATTCACATGAATGGTGTTTAAAGATAGACATCTGTTATGATAAATCTCCAGGGGACTTTCAGAAACTAAGAACAGCTCTGATCTGGATATAGTGGACACTTAGGAAAAAATAGTTCCATTAAGGGTTCTTCTGCTGTCCCCATAGAACCCTTTTTGGTTCCATGTAGAGACCTTTGTAGAAGGTCGGCCTATGTAGAACCCTCACTGGAAAGGTATAACCCAAAAGGGTTATACTTGGAACCAAAACGTTTTTTTTTTCAACAGGTTCTCTTATGGGGACAGCCAACGAACCCTTTTAGGTTCTAGATAGCACATTTATTTCTAAGAGTATAGCACTATGCTAGATAGATACCAAGACTTTAGTAGGGTACCGAGGACAGTCGAGGGGACTCATTTATAACACATTTTTTTACCTATATTTAATCCTAAATTGTGCATACAATGAAATTCACAGCAACAATGTGATTCATACATCTCAAACAATTTATACATGAGGCCTCAGGCCTAGTCTGGACTAGTCTGGATTTGAATGCCGAAGACACATCTTCCTTTGGGGACAATTAAGTTTATCTTACCTTAGACCCTGTCACACTTATTGTGCCAATCTAATTTATTTTACAGCTCCAATTCCTATTAGGCCAAGATCAAATAAATCTTTACACTTATGCCAATGTCTTTGCTGTTGTTGGGCCATCATGGAAGAGATGGAGAAAATCAGTTTGAAATGGGAGAAGGCCATTAGATGAGGTCTCAATAGGCTCTATTCAATCTGGATTGAGGAAGTTCGGCGTTACAGAGCGATTGAAATGTAAAGGAAATGTTTCCTCAATCGGAAATTACCTTTACATTTCAAGCGCGCATTCTGTAAGGCTTCAGCGATCCAGATTAAATAGGGCCCTAAGAGCTCATTCTGTAAGGCTTCAACGATCCAGATTAAATAGAGCCCTAAGAGCTCATTCTGTAAGGCTTCAACGATCCAGATTAAATAGGGCCCTAAGAGCTCATTCTGTAAGGCTTCAACGATCCAGATTAAATAGAGCCCTAAGAGCTCATTCTGTAAGGCTTCAACGATCCAGATTAAATAGGGCCCTAAGAGCTCATTCTGTAAGGCTTCAACGATCCAGATTAAATAGAGCCCTAAGAGCTCATTCTGTAAGGCTTCAGCGATCCAGATTAAATAGAGCCCTAAGAGCTCATTCTGTAAGGCTTCAGCGATCCAGATTAAATAGGGCCCTAAGAGCTCATTCTGTAAGGCTTCAGCGATCCAGATTAAATAGGGCCCTAAGAGCTCATTCTGTAAGGCTTCAACGATCCAGATTAAATAGAGCCCTAAGAGCTCATTCTGTAAGGCTTCAACGATCCAGATTAAATAGGGCCCTAAGAGCTCATTCTGTAAATCAGAGAAGGTGTTAACCACTGTGAAGTCTTATAGATGATTTAGAAAGGTTTTGATCCATCCATATTTTAAGGTTGATTTGTTCTGGACATGAACACAATGTTAAAAGTAGTTATTTTCTTCATTTGGAGGATGATGAATATTTCTGTATATTTAGTATGTTCATGGCTATGTTGTCCAGTGCCCATGTCAACATGACCGCAAAGTTTGTGTGTGTAATAGATGTGAAATGTTTTGACCACTGTTTTTGGTTCTTTTGTTTTGCTTGTGTTTGGCTCTCGACCTCTAAGCTCTTTGTGTGGCGTTACTTCAAACAAGAGAAAAACTGTTTTTTAAATGCACAAATCGACCAGCTTTTTGTTTGAAAGCTATTGCAATCAGAAATATATTGGAAAAGATTCTCTGTTATTTATTTATTGTGTGTGTGTGTGTGTGTGTGTGTGTGTGTGTGTGTGTGTGTGTGTGTGTGTGTGTGTGTGTGTGTGTGTGTGTGTGTGTGTGTGTGTGTGTGTGTTTCAAAAGGAGCAGAAAAATATGATTTTAAAAGTTCAAAAATACTTCATCACCGATGTACCTCTCAGCAGACAACAACCAATCCTCACTGTATTATTTGTCTATAAAAATGTCCCCACTAAATTATTTAGGTGTACTTTGATATCTAGTGTCCTTTATGGAAAATACACATTTCAAGGTTCAGAAGATTTGCCTGGTAAGTAAGTGAGGGAAATTATGTATAGTGTTTGACTTAATTTATATTCCTGCTCTCTCATTCATCAACCGTCGTACAGTAATGCTTTTGACACCCATTATACAACACAAAGTCTCAAATGGCATTCTATTCCCGACATAGTGCACTACTTTTGACGAGGGCCAAAAGAGCTCTGGTCAAAGTAGTGCACTATGGAAGGAATAGGGGCCAATGGAGATGCAAACAAAGTCTGGGCTCATCAGAGCTCAGTTGTCCTCTGAATAGGACAGTTCTTCTCATCAGTAGACTCTGGTAAAGGCTGTTATCATCCTAAAAAGGGAACGCTTTTGCTTTTCTTAAGAGCCCCCGCAACTATAGGGTATCTATAACATGAAGTACAATTTCAAGGCCTGTTGGTACCTAAGCACAGCTTAAAAGGAAAAAGCATTCCGCCCCCATATTCATAGCATTGTGGGTTTGTAAACCCATAATAAGTCAGTGGAAATGAAGTTGGATTTGTAAAGCCATTTCAATAATAGTATTCCAATTGCTGTTTTACAGTACTTACAGGCAAACCCCAACCCATAAAAATGAATAATTAAATGATAGTGTTCAACTTGAAACTGGTGGTGAATTCACCATGCCTGTAAAGATTCATGAAAATAATCTGAATCTGAATCTGAATCTTAGCATTCAAACTAAGTAAGAGTAGACCTACAGTACCAGTCAAAAGTTTGGACACACCTACTCATTCAATAGTTTTTCTTTATTTGACTATTTTCTACATGGTAAAATAATAGTGAAGACATCAAAACTATGAAATAACACATATGGAATCATGTTTTAACCAAAAAAAGTATTAAACAAATCAAAATACATTTTAGATTCTTCAAAGTAGCCACCCTTTGCCTTGATGAGAGCTTTACACACTCTTGGCATTCTCTCAACCAGCTTCATCTGGAATGCTTTCCCAACAGTCTTGAAGGATTTCCCACATATGCTGAGCACTTGTTGGCTGCTTTTCCTTCACGCTGCGGTCCAACTCATCCCAAACCATCTCAATTGGGTTGAGGTCGGGTGATTGTGGAGGCTGGGTCATCTGATGCAGCACTCCGTCACTCTCCTTCTTGGTCAAATATCAAATCATATTTTATTGGTCACATACATATGTTTAGCAGATGTTATTACAGGAGTAGCGAAATGCATGTGTTTCTAGCTCCAACAGTGCAGTAATATCTAACAAGTAATTTCAAAACATTTCACAACAATACACCCGATACACACAAATCTAAAAGAAAGGAATAGAATGAAGAATAAATAAATATTTGGATGAGCAATGTTGGAGTGGCATAGACTAAAATACAGTAGAATAGAACAGAATACAGTATATACAGTTGAAGTCGGAAGTTTACATACACTTAGATTGGAGTCATTAAAACTGGTTAACAAACTATAGTTTTGGCAAGTCGGTTAGGACATCTACTTTGTACGTGACACAAGTCATTTTTCCAACAATTGTTTACAGACAGATTATTTCACTTATTATTCACTGCATCGCAATTCCAGTGGGTCAGAAGTTTACATACACTAAGTTGACTGTGCCTTTAAACAGCTTGGAAATTTCCAGAAAATGTATGTCATGGCTTTAGAAGCTTCTGATAGGCTTATTGACATAATTTGAGTCAATTGGAGGTGTACCAAATCAGCCAAGACCTTAGAATAAAATTGTAGACCTCCACAAGTCTGGCTCATCCTTGGAAGCAATTTCCAAACGACTGAAGGTACCTGAAGGTACCAAAAATGGTACGCAAGTATAAACACCATGGGACCACGCCGCAGTCATACCGCTCAGGAAGGAGATGCGTTCTGTCTCCTAGAGATGAAAAGTGCAAATCAATTCCAAAACAACAGCAAAGAACCTTGTGAAGATGATGGAGGAAAGAGGTACAAAAGTATCTATATCCACAGTAAAATTAGTTCTATATCAACATAACCTGAAAGACCACTCAGCAAGGAGAAGCCACTGCTCCAAAACCACCATAAAAAAGTCAGACTACAGTTTGCAACTACACATGGGGACAAAGATCATACTTTTTGGAGAAATGTCCTCTGGTCTGATGAAACAAAAATAGAACTGTTTAGCTATAATGACCAGTGTTATGTTTGGAGTAAAAAGGGGGAGGCTTGCAAGTCGAAGACCACCATCCCAAACGTGAAGAACAGGGGTGGCAGCATCGTGTTGTGGGGGTGCTTTGCTGCAGGAGGGACTGGTGCACTTCACAAAGTAGATGGCCTCATGTGAAAGGAAAATTATGTGGATATATTGAAGCAACATCTCAAGACATCAGCCAAGAAGTTAAAGCTTGGGCACAAATGGGTCTTTCAAATGGATAAAGACCCCAAGCATACTTCCAAAGTTGTGGCAAAATGGCTTAAAGACAACAAAGTCAAGGTATTGGAGTGGCCATCACAAAGCCCTGACCTCAATCCTATAGAAAATGTGTGGGCAGAACTGAAAAAGTGTATGTGAGCAAGGAGGCCTACAAACAACCTGACTCAGTTACACCAGCTCTGTCAGGAGGAATGGGCCAAAATTCACCCAACTTATTGTGGGAAGCTTGTGGAAGGCTACCCGAAACATTTGACCCAAGTTAAACAACTTCAAGGCAATGCTACCAAATACTAATTGAGTGTATGTAAACTTCTGACCGACTGAGAATGTGATGAAAGAAATAAAAGCTGAAATAAATCATTCTCTCTACTATTATTCTGATATTTCACATTCTTAAAATTAAGTGGTGATCCTAACTGACCTAAGACAGGGAAGTTTTAATGTCAGGAATTGTGAAAAACTGAGCTTAAAAATAGTTGGCTAAGGTGCATGTAAACTTCCGACTTCAACTGTACTTATGAGATGAGTAATGAAAAATATGTAGAAATGAGTGAAGTCACTAGTGTTCCATTATTAAGGTGGCTTCAAGTCTATGTATATAGTGCAGCAGCCTCTAAGGTGCTAGTGATGGCTATTTAACAGTCTGATGTCATCTCGGTCCCAGCTTTGATGCACCTGTACTGACCTTGCCTTCTGGACGTGGCTCAGGTGGTTGTTGTCGTTGATGATCTTTTTGGCCTTCCTGTGACATCGGGTGCTATAAGTTTCCTGGAGGGCAGGTACTGTAGTTTGCCCACGGTGAAGCGTTGGGCAGACTGCACCACCCTCTGGGGAGCCCTGCGGTTGCACGCGGCAGTGCAGTTGCCCTACTGTCAGTGATTTAAATAGCCTTTACACAGCCTGGAGGTGTGTTGGGTCATTGTCCTGTTGAAAAACAAATGAGAGTCCCGCTAAACGCAAACCAGATGGGATGGCGTATCACTGCAGAATGCTGGTTAAGTGTACAATTGGCCCAGCGTCGTCCGGGTTAGGGTTTGGCCGGGGTAGGCCGTCATTGTAAATAACAATTTGTTCTTAACTGACTTGCATAATTAAATAAAGGTTAAATAAAAAAGTGTGCCTTGAATCCTAAATAAATCCCTGACTGTGTCACCAGCAGAGAACCCCTACACCATCACAAGTCCTCCTCCATGCTTCACGGTGGGAACCACACATGCAGAGATCATCCGTTCACCTACTCTTCGTCTCACAAAGACACAGCGGTTGGAATCAAAAATCTCAAATTTGGACTCATCAGACCAAAGGACAGATTTCCACCGGTCTAATGTCCATTGCTTGTGTTTCTTGGCCAAAGCAAGTCTTCTTCTTATTCACGCAGTCTCCTCTGAACAGTTGATGTTGAGATGTGTCTGTTACTTGAACTCTGCAAAGCATTTATTTGGGCTGCAATTTCTGAGGCTGGTAACTCTCTAATGTACTTATCTTCTGCAGCAGAGGTAACTCTGGGTCTTCCTTTCCTGTGGTGGTCCTCATGAGAGCCAGTTTCATTATAGCGCTTGATGGTTTTTACGACTACACTTGAAGAAACTTTCAAAGTTACGAATTGACTCATGTCTTAAAGTAATGATGGACTGTTGTTTTATTTGCTTATTTGAGATGTTCTTTCCATAATATGGACTTGGTCTTTTACCAAATAGGGCTATCTTCTGTATACCACCCCTACCTTGTCACAACACAACTGATTGGCTCAAAGAAAGAAAGAAATTCCACAAATTAACTTTTGTAGAAAATAGTAAAAATAGAGAAAATCCCAGGAATGAGTAGGTGTATCCAAACTTTTGACTGGTACTGTATCTCAGAGACCGGACATTGACATACAGTATATAGATAAACCCAGGGTGCAGAAAGGGACTCAAAATTGCTTGTTGTTGTTTGAGAGACTTTTGTTCTCTTCTTGTTGGTTGCGCATCTCCGTGTCCTCTAGTCTAGCCTCCCACGCTGAGACGCCAGACCCAACCACGTCTCCTCTCGTTTTCTCCTCGGCCCTCTGACACGGGCCTGTAAACTACAGTTCAGCCTCCCTCCCACCCTCCTTCCTTCCTTACTTCTCAAGGCTGTAATATTTTCACCTGTTACGCAATCATTCCTACTCAGTGATCCTAGCGGTATGGGTCTGTATAAATGTCTTATTTTGGGTATACATCATTTCATGTGACCACAAAACATTGTTTAATTGGGATTGTCTCATGACTGGACCTGCATCAGTCTATTGTTGCACTAAGCTTATGGTCTTCACTGAGCATTGACCCCAACATGAGCAGCTAATGGAATTACAGTATTAACCTGTAAGTTACCAGGGATAAGGTGATCACAGAGGAGTAATGTACAATGTACCTTGGAATTTTACCTCACACCAATGTTTACACAACCTCTCCTGTCGATGGTTTAAGCTGTAAATGCTTAATGGGTTGCTGCCGCTCAAAACTCAATGTCATAGTGTCCCATCTGCTGTGAATGCACAGCACCAGATTGCCAGATTACATTCATATTGGAGAAGATCTGTACAACCAATCATGGATCTTGTAATGGAAGTCTTTCGCAACTGTTTATATAACAGCCTACAATCAGTTTGTGTGAGAGTGCAACTATTTATTTTCTTCAATATTTTTTTATGTAGTAGTTTTATTTTATGCGTCCTCCATATGCTGGTGTTAGCCCCCTGCTGAGATAACGGTTCTCCTACCAAACACACACACACACACACACCATCATAAACATAGATCAGCAGATCTGTCAGCCTTTAGCTCCAATCCATCAGGAGGGTGCAGTACTCTGTGTGTGTGTGTGTGTGTGTGTGTGTGTGTGTGTGTGTGTGTGTGTGTGTGTGTGTGTGTGTGTGTGTGTGTGTGTGTGTGTGTGTGTGTGTGTGTGTGTGTGTGTGTGTGTGTGTGTGTGTGTGTGTGTGTGTGTGTGTAGTGTGAGGAAACACCACATCTGATAGATGTTGTCAAGCTGGTTGTCACTGTCTGGGGACGCTAGAAACAACTGATCTATGATGCTCTTCTAACTGTGAATCACATATTCTGACCTTCCCCCTGAAAGACAGGGTCTGCCTCCCAAATAGAACCCTATTCCCTAGATAGGCCCTTTTGAAAAAAGGGTTCCAAAAGGGTTATTTGGCTGTCCCCATAGAATAATCCTTTTTGGTTCCAGGTGGAATGGGTTCCAAATAAAACCCCAAAAGGTTCTACCTGGAGCCAAAAGGGTTCTACCTGGAGCCTTTTAGGTTCTAGATGGAATCTGTTTTTCCAAGAGTGCAGTGCACTACTTTTGACCAGGGCCCATAGGGTTTTGGTCAAATGTAGTGCACTATGTTGGGAATAGGGGGGCCAGTTGAGATGCAGACAGACAGCGATATGATGTAGGGACGATATGACAGTAGGGCAACTTCCTGCTTAGCTTACAATCTGACATGACAGCCTCTCCCTACTGTGTTAACATTATGTTGTCATAGATAAACTTCTTTAATCTATTGTGTAATTTTACACAATGACAACAGAAGGTGCACAAAGGCCATAAAAACCCTTTGCCATCGACTAAGGTGGAACACACCCCTCTGTTACATCAGAGCTTTGGCTTGCTTGTGATCCCATCCCTCCATTTTGAAGAGCTTCCTCTATTATTCAGGAAACACAGTTCAATAACACCGCTATTGGATTTTAAATGGCACTTGATGGTGTGTGTCAAGCTGTCAGATCAGCATCCCTCAGATGTCTTCTGATACCTTCAACTTCCTCTTTATGGATTATAATACAATCCACACGGCGTAATCATCAACAATGACCTCAGTAGCATAAATCCTTTGATAGTTAAAGTGGTTACTACAATACATATGGCGTGATAATCATCATTGAGCATTCTGATTTAAATCCTTTCATATTAAGTGGAAGTGATTCAACATTGCCTACCAGAGCACCTCTTAATCCACTTCTGTAACGTTTACTTTCAATTTATATTACCATATTTTTATTTGTAAAGCAGGGGATGAGACAAAAGACCAACGAACATCGGAGACTGGGCTGAAAGCCTGCATGCTGCCATTCATAACCAACCTACTGTTGCCATTCATAACCAACCTACTGTTACCATTCATAACCAACCTACTGTTGCCATTCATAACCAACCTACTGTTACCATTCATAACCAACCTACTGTTGTCATTCATAACCAACCTACTGTTGCCATTCATAACCAACCTACTGTTGCCATTCATAACCAACCTACTGTTACCATTCATAACCAACCTACTGTTGCCATTCATAACCAACCTACTGTTGTCATTCATAACCAACCTACTGTTACCATTCATAACCAACCTACTGTTGCCATTCATAACCAACCTACTGTTGCCATTCATAACCAACCTACTGTTACCATTCATAACCAACCTACTGTTGTCATTCATAACCAACCTACTGTTGCCATTCATAATCAACCTACTGTTGCCATTCATAACCAACCTACTGTTGTCATTCATAACCAACCTACTGTTGCCATTCATAATCAACCTACTGTTGTCATTCATAACCAACCTACTGTTACCATTCATAATCAACCTACTGTTACCATTCATAACCAACCTACTGTTACCATTCATAATCAACCTACTGTTGCCATTCATAACCAACCTACTGTTGCCATTCATAATCAACCTACTGTTGCCATTCATAACCAACCTACTGTTGCCATTCATAATCAACCTACTGTTGCCATTCATAACCAACCTACTGTTACCATTCATAATCAACCTACTGTTACCATTCATAACCAACCTACTGTTGCCATTCATAATCAACCTACTGTTGCCATTCATAACCAACCTACTGTTGCCATTCATAATCAACCTACTGTTACCATTCATAATCAACCTACTGTTACCATTCATAATCAACCTACTGTTGCCATTCATAACCAACCTACTGTTGCCATTCATAATCAACCTACTGTTGCCATTCATAACCAACCTACTGTTGCCATTCATAATCAACCTACTGTTACCATTCATAATCAACCTACTGTTGCCATTCATAATCAACCTACTGTTGCCATTCATAATCAACCTACTGTTACCATTCATAACCAACCTACTGTTGTCATTTATAACCAACCTACTGTTACCATTCATAATCAACCTACTGTTGCCATTCATAATCAACCTACTGTTGCCATTCATAACCAACCTACTGTTGCCATTCATAACCAACCTACTGTTGCCATTCATAATCAACCTACTGTTACCATTCATAATCAACCTACTGTTGCCATTCATAACCAACCTACTGTTGCCATTCATAATCAACCTACTGTTACCATTCATAACCAACCTACTGTTGCCATTCATAATCAACCTACTGTTGCCATTCATAATCAACCTACTGTTACCATTCATAATCAACCTACTGTTGCCATTCATAACCAACCTACTGTTGCCATTCATAATCAACCTACTGTTGCCATTCATAACCAACCTACTGTTGTCATTCATAACCAACCTACTGTTGCCATTCATAATCAACCTACTGTTGTCATTCATAACCAACCTACTGTTGCCATTCATAATCAACCTACTGTTACCATTCATAATCAACCTACTGTTAACATTCATAATCAACCTACTGTTACCATTCATAATCAACCTACTGTTGCCATTCATAATCAACCTACTGTTGCCATTCATAACCAACCTACTGTTGCCATTCATAACCAACCTACTGTTGCCATTCATAATCAACCTACTGTTACCATTCATAATCAACCTACTGTTGCCATTCATAACCAACCTACTGTTGCCATTCATAATCAACCTACTGTTACCATTCATAATAAACCTACTGGTGCCATTCATAATCAACCTACTGTTACCATTCATAACCAACCTACTGTTGCCATTCATAACCAACCTACTGTTGTCATTTATAATCAACCTACTGTTGCCATTCATAATCAACCTACTGTTGCCATTCATAACCAACCTACTGTTGCCATTCATAACCAACCTACTGTTGTCATTCATAACCAACCTACTGTTGCCATTCATAACCACCTACTGTTGCCATTCATAATCAACCTACTGTTGCCATTCATAACCAACCTACTGTTGCCATTCATAATCAACCTACTGTTGCCATTCATAATCAACCTACTGTTACCATTCATAATCAACCTACTGTTACCATTCATAATCAACCTACTGTTACCATTCATAATCAACCTACTGTTGCCATTCATAATCAACCTACTGTTGCCATTCATAACCAACCTACTGTTGCCATTCATAATCAACCTACTGTTACCATTCATAATCAACCTACTGTTACCATTCATAATCAACCTACTGTTGCCATTCATAATCAACCTACTGTTGCCATTCATAACCAACCTACTGTTGCCATTCATAACCAACCTACTGTTGCCATTCATAATCAACCTACTGTTACCATTCATAATCAACCTACTGTTGCCATTCATAACCAACCTACTGTTGCCATTCATAATCAACCTACTGTTACTATTCATAATAAACCTACTGTTGCCATTCATAATCAACCTACTGTTACCATTCATAACCAACCTACTGTTGCCATTCATAACCAACCTACTGTTGTCATTTATAATCAACCTACTGTTGCCATTCATAATCAACCTACTGTTGCCATTCATAACCAACCTACTGTTGCCATTCATAACCAACCTACTGTTGTCATTCATAACCAACCTACTGTTGCCATTCATAACCACCCTACTGTTGCCATTCATAATCAACCTACTGTTGCCATTCATAACCAACCTACTGTTGCCATTCATAATCAACCTACTGTTGCCATTCATAATCAACCTACTGTTACCATTCATAATCAACCTACTGTTACCATTCATAATCAACCTACTGTTACCATTCATAATCAACCTACTGTTGCCATTCATAATCAACCTACTGTTGCCATTCATAACCAACCTACTGTTGCCATTCATAATCAACCTACTGTTGCCATTCATAATCAACCTACTGTTGCCATTCATAATCAACCTACTGTTGCCATTCATAACCAACCTACTGTTGCCATTCATAATCAACCTACTGTTACCATTCATAACCAACCTACTGTTGTCATTCATAATCAACCTACTGTTACCATTCATAATCAACCTACTGTTGCCATTCATAACCAACCTACTGTTGCCATTCATAATCAACCTACTGTTGCCATTCATAACCAACCTACTGTTGCCATTCATAATCAACCTACTGTTACCATTCATAATCAACCTACTGTTGCCATTCATAATCAACCTACTGTTGCCATTCATAATCAACCTACTGTTACCATTCATAACCAACCTACTGTTACCATTCATAATCAACCTACTGTTACCATTCATAACCAACCTACTGTTACCATTCATAATCAACCTACTGTTACCATTCATAATCAACCTACTGTTGCCATTCATAATCAACCTACTGTTGCCATTCATAACCAACCTACTGTTGCCATTCATAATCAACCTACTGTTGCCATTCATAATCAACCTACTGTTGCCATTCATAATCAACCTACTGTTGCCATTCATAACCAACCTACTGTTGCCATTCATAATCAACCTACTGTTACCATTCATAACCAACCTACTGTTGTCATTCATAACCAACCTACTGTTACCATTCATAATCAACCTACTGTTACCATTCATAACCAACCTACTGTTACCATTCATAATCAACCTACTGTTGCCATTCATAACCAACCTACTGTTGCCATTCATAATCAACCTACTGTTGCCATTCATAACCAACCTACTGTTGCCATTCATAATCAACCTACTGTTGCCATTCATAACCAACCTACTGTTACCATTCATAATCAACCTACTGTTACCATTCATAACCACCCTACTGTTGCCATTCATAATCAACCTACTGTTGCCATTCATAACCAACCTACTGTTGCCATTCATAATCAACCTACTGTTACCATTCATAATCAACCTACTGTTGCCATTCATAATCAACCTACTGTTGCCATTCATAATCAACCTACTGTTACCATTCATAACCAACCTACTGTTGTCATTTATAACCAACCGACAACCTTGTTACCATTCATAATCAACCTACTGTTGTCATTCATAATCAACCTACTGTTGCCATTCATAACCAACCTACTGTTGCCATTCATAATCAACCTACTGTTACCATTCATAATCAACCTACTGTTACCATTCATAATCAACCTACTGTTACCATTCATAATCAACCTACTGTTGCCATTCATAATCAACCTACTGTTGCCATTCATAACCAACCTACTGTTGCCATTCATAATCAACCTACTGTTACCATTCATAATCAACCTACTGTTACCATTCATAATCAACCTGTTGCCATTCATAACCAACCTACTGTTGCCATTCATAATCAACCTACTGTTGCCATTCATAATCAACCTACTGTTGCCATTCATAATCAACCTACTGTTGCCATTCATAATCAACCTACTGTTACCATTCATAATCAACCTACTGTTGCCATTCATAATCAACCTACTGTTGCCATTCATAACCAACCTACTGTTGCCATTCATAATCAACCTACTGTTGCCATTCATAATCAACCTACTGTTGCCATTCATAATCAACCTACTGTTGCCATTCATAATCAACCTACTGTTGCCATTCATAATCAACCTACTGTTGCCATTCATAATCAACCTACTGTTGCCATTCATAATCAACCTACTGTTGCCATTCATAATCAACCTACTGTTGCCATTCATAATCAACCTACTGTTGCCATTCATAATCAACCTACTGTTACCATTCATAACCAACCTACTGTTGTCATTCATAATCAACCTACTGTTACCATTCATAATCAACCTACTGTTGCCATTCATAATCAACCTACTGTTGCCATTCATAATCAACCTACTGTTGCCATTCATAATCAACCTACTGTTGCCATTCATAATCAACCTACTGTTGCCATTCATAACCAACCTACTGTTGCCATTCATAATCAACCTACTGTTACCATTCATAACCAACCTACTGTTGCCATTCATAATCAACCTACTGTTGCCATTCATAATCAACCTACTGTTACCATTCATAACCAACCTACTGTTGTCATTCATAATCAACCTACTGTTACCATTCATAATCAACCTACTGTTGCCATTCATAACCAACCTACTGTTGCCATTCATAATCAACCTACTGTTGCCATTCATAACCAACCTACTGTTGCCATTCATAATCAACCTACTGTTACCATTCATAATCAACCTACTGTTGCCATTCATAATCAACCTACTGTTGCCATTCATAATCAACCTACTGTTACCATTCATAACCAACCTACTGTTGTCATTCATAATCAACCTACTGTTACCATTCATAATCAACCTACTGTTGCCATTCATAACCAACCTACTGTTGCCATTCATAATCAACCTACTGTTGCCATTCATAATCAACCTACTGTTGCCATTCATAATCAACCTACTGTTACCATTCATAATCAACCTACTGTTGCCATTCATAATCAACCTACTGTTGCCATTCATAATCAACCTACTGTTGCCATTCATAACCAACCTACTGTTGCCATTCATAATCAACCTACTGTTGCCATTCATAACCAACCTACTGTTGCCATTCATAATCAACCTACTGTTGCCATTCATAACCAACCTACTGTTGCCATTCATAATCAACCTACTGTTACCATTCATAATCAACCTACTGTTGCCATTCATAATCAACCTACTGTTACCATTCATAACCAACCTACTGTTGCCATTCATAACCAACCTACTGTTGTCATTTATAATCAACCTACTGTTGCCATTCATAATCAACCTACTGTTACCATTCATAATCAACCTACTGTTGCCATTCATAACCAACCTACTGTTGCCATTCATAACCAACCTACTGTTGCCATTCATAACCAACCTACTGTTGCCATTCATAACCAACCTACTGTTGTCATTCATAACCAACCTACTGTTGCCATTCATAACCAACCTACTGTTGCCATTCATAACCAACCTACTGTTGCCATTCATAATCAACCTACTGTTGCCATTCATAATCAACCTACTGTTGCCATTCATAATCAACCTACTGTTGCCATTCATAATCAACCTACTGCTGCCATTCATAACCAACCTACTGTTGCCATTCATAACCAACCTACTGCTTTTGAAACTGCAGGAGTGGTACAATGTAATGGGATTAGTTTTTACATAAAGTGGCAATATATAATTTTTTTGGCGACTCGACCAAATTCACATAGAAATGTGGTTATAGATCTGTCATTCTACTTGAAAGCAAGTCTAAGAAGCTTTATATCTGTTCTATGTACACTATTTCTTTGTACACCAGATTCTAAACAGCTGAAACAACAATATTTTTGGTTATGGAAAATATAATTCACAGCGGTTTAGATGTTCTAATGACTCTATACTATGCTAGTTTATTGTGTCACATAAACTGAAATTAGGCGAACTATTCGAGTTTTAGCAACGAGGAAATATCGGAGCGATTTCTGCCTAGTGCAACTTCAAGGGAAGTTTATTATTCTCCTGCTGCAATGTCTACATCCCAAATGGCACCCTATTCCCTTTATATTGTACTACTTTTTACCAGGGCCAATAGGGTTGCACCCAGTCAGACAGGAACAGAGAGGACACAGAAAACTATGAGCTATTTAGAGATGCTGAGTGTTCCAATACTATGATGATACAATATTTACAGATGCTGAATGTTCCGCTACTACGATAATATACTATTTAGAGATGCTGAATGTTCCATTACTACGATAATATACTATTTAGAGATGTTGAATGTTCCAGTATTACGATAATATACTATTTAGAGATGCTGAATGTTCCAGTACTATGATAATATACTATTTAGAGATGTTGAATGTTCCAGTACTACGATAATATACTATTTAGAGATGCTGAATGTTTCAGTACTACGATAATATACTATTTAGAGATGCTGAATGTTCCAGTACTACGATAATATACTACTTAGAGATGCTGAATGTTCCAGTACTACGATAATATACTATTTAGAGATGCTGAATGTTCCAGTACTACGATAATATACTATTTAGAGATGCTGAATGTGCCAGTACTACGATAATATACTATTTAGAGATGTTGAATGTTCCAGTACTACGATAATATACTATTTAGAGATTATGAATGTTCTGGTACTACGATGATACACTATTTACAGATGCTGAATGTTCCGGTACTACAAATACATATTATTTAGAGATGTTGAATGTTCTGTACTACGATGATACCCTATTTAGAGATTATGAATGTTCTGGTACTACGATGATACACTATTTAGAGATTATGAATGTTCTGGTACTACGATGATACACTATTTAGAGATGATGAATGTTCTGGTACTACGATGATACACTATTTAGAGATTATGAATGTTCTGGTACTACGATGATACACTATTTAGAGATTATGAATGTTCCGGTACTACGATGATACACTATTTAGAGATTATGAATGTTCTGGTACTACGATGATACACTATTTAGAGATTATGAATGTTCTGGTATTACGATGATACACTATTTAGAGATTATGAATGTTATGGTACTACGATGATACACTATTTAGAGATTATGAATGTTCTGGTACTACGATGATACACTATTTAGAGATTATGAATGTTCTGGTACTACGATGATACACTATTTAGAGATTATGAATGTTCTGGTACTACGATGATACACTATTTAGAGATTATGAATGTTCTGGTACTACGATGATACACTATTTAGAGATTATGAATGTTCTGGTACTACGATGATACACTATTTAGAGATTATGAATGTTCTGGTACTACGATGATACACTATTTAGAGATTATGAATGTTCTGGTACTACGATGATACACTATTTAGAGATTATGAATGTTCTGGTACTACGATGATACACTATTTAGAGATTATGAATGTTCTGGTACTACGATGATACACTATTTAGAGATTATGAATGTTCTGGTACTACGATGATATACTATGGATGGAAACAAATCACTCTATTTATGCTCTGTGTACCATGAGCAAAGTCAGATTTGTATCTGGCAATGGATTGTAGATTTAAGTTCCACATAACTCCCCTACCCTTAGCCCCCTAATGGTACTTGTGCATTATGTCATTACCAGATTTTCAAGGCAAATAATTCATTTTCAGAAGGTACTCAAAAGATGGTCTGTTCTGGTGAGTAGCTTCTCAGAACAAAGAATTTCTTGTCCTTTTGTATGTGTGTGTGCTTGTTTGTGTATGTGCACGTGCTTGTGAGTGTCTGTGCATCTGAGCCTGTCCGTGCATGCGTCTATGTGTGTGTTTTAGTGTGTGTGTTATGAAAGACCTGTCCTATCTCTTACCAGCCCACAGTGTCCCATATAAAACCAACAATCTGCCAGCGATGAGTTGATTAGACTCATTAATGTTAAATGGTTATGACAGGGACAATTGTACCCCTGTGTTTTTGTTTGGAGGAAATCATTTTAACATTGTCACTAATTGCAGCTTTACTAGAAGAAGCCACTTTCACTGGGAGAGGGAATGTAACTTTGCAAATAATGACATTGCCCTAACACTTAGTTAAACAAGCTCTGATCACAACATGCTACTAAAGATGATGTTATATATTGTTTTAACAAATTAGTTCATTAGTTTATAGTCTGTGGAACATTCTTCAGTTATAAAGGGGATACACGCACGCACGCACGCACGCACGCACACACACACACACACACACACACACACACACACACACACACACACACACACACACACACACACACACACACAGAGACACAGAGACACAGAGAGAGACAGACAGGGACACAGATACACACCAGCCAACCAACCCCTGCCATTCATAGAAAGTATCTGCTGAGCGTCAGTCATGGCTGAAAGATCTTCTGGCTTTTAGGTCATCCATGCCTCTAGTTGCCAAACTGAACCAATTAGTGATTAACGGATTAGTGACCTACGTCAAATTCATCTCTCTGATTTTCTCTATGCGTTGAAAACCAGCACAGCAAAACGTACTGCAGTTTATCTAGTACCTTGAGACAATGCATGGTATTTTATCAAGTTAAAACACATTTACAGAACAAATCCTGTACAATTTGGTAATTGTATATATAAACTGCATTACAGTAATAAACACAGCAAAAAAGTAATCTAATAACAAGTATTTACAGTACCAGTCAAAGGTTTGGTAACACCTACTCATTCCAGAGTTTTAATTTAACAGGCAACAGGAGATGGGTAAAGAATTGACTGTACCCTCATGGCTGAGAATCATAAAGCCAATTGTTTTGCCATTAATTTAGAGTATCATATCATTATTAAACAAGGACACACATTAGACATTTCAATCATCTGACTTTAAGCTATGGCTGCGCCCCAAATGACATCCTATTCCCTACACATACACTACTTTTGACATGAGCCCTATGGGCCCTGGTCAAAAAGGAGTGCACTATAAAGGGAATAGGGTGCCATTTGGGTGCAGGATATGATGAAATCAGATCACATGTTTGAGGCTTAGTCTGATGGGAACATAGAGCCTTGTAAAGCAGTGGTTAGATTCTAGAAGGGTACGGATTGAAATATTTCAATCCAAGTTCTACATCCCTCATCCTCCACGGTGCTAACACAGTTTTACGAGGTGTCCCAGTCACAGTGGGAGCAGCGATAACTCGTTTCCATTTGTTATTCCACGGGTGTAAATTCTTCGTCTGCTGGCTCTAATGAAAACCAGGTTGAAAGATGTCTGGAGGCAAGTCGGCAACTTTGATGGAAGGTAGCGAGAGCTACTATCTCTCTCTGTGTGTGTGTGTGTGTGTGTGTGTGTGTGTGTGTGTGTGTGTGTGTGTGTGTGTGTGTGTGTGTGTGTGTGTGTGTGTGTGTGTGTGTGTGTGTGTGTGTGTGTGTGTGTGTGTGTGTGTGTGTGTGTGTGTGTGTGTGTGTGTGTGTGTGTGTGTGTGTGTGTGTGTGTGTGTGTGTGTGTGTGTGTGTGTGTGTGTGTGTGTGTGTGTGTGTGTGTGTGTGTGTGTGTGTGTGTGTGTGTGTGTGTGTGTGTGTGTGTGTGTGTGTGTGTGTGTGTGTGTGTACCATTCATTCATAATCAACCTACTGTTGCCATTCATAATCAACCTACTGTTGCCATTCATAACCAACCTACTGTTGCCATTCATAATCAACCTACTGTTGCCATTCATAATCAACCTACTGTTACCATTCATAATCAACCTACTGTTGCCATTCATAACCAACCTACTGTTGCCATTCATAATCAACCTACTGTTACCATTCATAACCAACCTACTGTTGCCATTCATAATCAACCTACTGTTGCCATTCATAATCAACCTACTGTTACCATTCATAACCAACCTACTGTTGCCATTCATAACCAACCTACTGTTGTCATTTATAATCAACCTACTGTTGCCATTCATAATCAACCTACTGTTGCCATTCATAACCAACCTACTGTTGCCATTCATAACCAACCTACTGTTGTCATTCATAACCAACCTACTGTTGCCATTCATAATCAACCTACTGTTACCATTCATAATCAACCTACTGTTAACATTCATAATCAACCTACTGTTACCATTCATAATCAACCTACTGTTGCCATTCATAATCAACCTACTGTTGCCATTCATAACCAACCTACTGTTGCCATTCATAACCAACCTACTGTTGCCATTCATAATCAACCTACTGTTACCATTCATAATCAACCTACTGTTGCCATTCATAACCAACCTACTGTTGCCATTCATAATCAACCTACTGTTACCATTCATAATAAACCTACTGTTGCCATTCATAATCAACCTACTGTTACCATTCATAACCAACCTACTGTTGCCATTCATAACCAACCTACTGTTGTCATTTATAATCAACCTACTGTTGCCATTCATAATCAACCTACTGTTGCCATTCATAACCAACCTACTGTTGCCATTCATAACCAACCTACTGTTGTCATTCATAACCAACCTACTGTTGCCATTCATAACCACCCTACTGTTGCCATTCATAATCAACCTACTGTTGCCATTCATAACCAACCTACTGTTGCCATTCATAATCAACCTACTGTTGCCATTCATAATCAACCTACTGTTACCATTCATAATCAACCTACTGTTACCATTCATAATCAACCTACTGTTACCATTCATAATCAACCTACTGTTGCCATTCATAATCAACCTACTGTTGCCATTCATAACCAACCTACTGTTGCCATTCATAATCAACCTACTGTTGCCATTCATAATCAACCTACTGTTACCATTCATAATCAACCTACTGTTGCCATTCATAATCAACCTACTGTTGCCATTCATAACCAACCTACTGTTGCCATTCATAACCAACCTACTGTTGCCATTCATAATCAACCTACTGTTACCATTCATAATCAACCTACTGTTGCCATTCATAACCAACCTACTGTTGCCATTCATAATCAACCTACTGTTACTATTCATAATAAACCTACTGTTGCCATTCATAATCAACCTACTGTTACCATTCATAACCAACCTACTGTTGCCATTCATAACCAACCTACTGTTGTCATTTTATAATCAACCTACTGTTGCCATTCATAATCAACCTACTGTTGCCATTCATAACCAACCTACTGTTGCCATTCATAACCAACCTACTGTTGTCATTCATAATCAACCTACTGTTGCCATTCATAACCACCCTACTGTTGCCATTCATAATCAACCTACTGTTGCCATTCATAACCAACCTACTGTTGCCATTCATAATCAACCTACTGTTGCCATTCATAATCAACCTACTGTTACCATTCATAATCAACCTACTGTTACCATT
The DNA here is from genome assembly GCF_023373465.1 of Oncorhynchus keta. NCBI lineage: Eukaryota > Metazoa > Chordata > Actinopteri > Salmoniformes > Salmonidae > Oncorhynchus > Oncorhynchus keta. The sequence continues at coordinate 19,463,687 of NC_068439.1, forward strand.
CATAATCAACCTACTGTTACCATTCATAATCAACCTACTGTTCAACCTACTGTTGCCATTCATAATCAACCTACTGTTGCCATTCATAACCAACCTACTGTTGCCATTCATAATCAACCTACTGTTGCCATTCATAATCAACCTACTGTTGCCATTCATAATCAACCTACTGTTGCCATTCATAACCAACCTACTGTTGCCATTCATAATCAACCTACTGTTACCATTGCCATTCATAACCAACCTACTGTTGTCATTCATAATCAACCTACTGTTACCATTCATAATCAACCTACTGTTGCCATTCATAACCAACCTACTGTTGCCATTCATAATCAACCTACTGTTGCCATTCATAACCAACCTACTGTTGCCATTCATAATCAACCTACTGTTACCATTCATAATCAACCTACTGTTGCCATTCATAATCAACCTACTGTTGCCATTCATAATCAACCTACTGTTACCATTCATAACCAACCTACTGTTACCATTCATAATCAACCTACTGTTACCATTCATAACCAACCTACTGTTACCATTCATAATCAACCTACTGTTACCATTCATAATCAACCTACTGTTGCCATTCATAATCAACCTACTGTTGCCATTCATAACCAACCTACTGTTGCCATTCATAATCAACCTACTGTTGCCATTCATAATCAACCTACTGTTGCCATTCATAATCAACCTACTGTTGCCATTCATAACCAACCTACTGTTGCCATTCATAATCAACCTACTGTTACCATTCATAACCAACCTACTGTTGTCATTCATAACCAACCTACTGTTACCATTCATAATCAACCTACTGTTACCATTCATAACCAACCTACTGTTACCATTCATAATCAACCTACTGTTGCCATTCATAACCAACCTACTGTTGCCATTCATAATCAACCTACTGTTGCCATTCATAACCAACCTACTGTTGCCATTCATAATCAACCTACTGTTGCCATTCATAACCAACCTACTGTTACCATTCATAATCAACCTACTGTTACCATTCATAACCACCCTACTGTTGCCATTCATAATCAACCTACTGTTGCCATTCATAACCAACCTACTGTTGCCATTCATAATCAACCTACTGTTACCATTCATAATCAACCTACTGTTGCCATTCATAATCAACCTACTGTTGCCATTCATAATCAACCTACTGTTACCATTCATAACCAACCTACTGTTGTCATTTATAACCAACCGACTGTTACCATTCATAATCAACCTACTGTTGCCATTCATAATCAACCTACTGTTGCCATTCATAACCAACCTACTGTTGCCATTCATAATCAACCTACTGTTACCATTCATAATCAACCTACTGTTACCATTCATAATCAACCTACTGTTACCATTCATAATCAACCTACTGTTGCCATTCATAATCAACCTACTGTTGCCATTCATAACCAACCTACTGTTGCCATTCATAATCAACCTACTGTTACCATTCATAATCAACCTACTGTTACCATTCATAATCAACCTACTGTTGCCATTCATAACCAACCTACTGTTGCCATTCATAATCAACCTACTGTTGCCATTCATAATCAACCTACTGTTGCCATTCATAATCAACCTACTGTTGCCATTCATAACCAACCTACTGTTGCCATTCATAATCAACCTACTGTTGCCATTCATAATCAACCTACTGTTGCCATTCATAACCAACCTACTGTTGCCATTCATAATCAACCTACTGTTGCCATTCATAATCAACCTACTGTTGCCATTCATAATCAACCTACTGTTGCCATTCATAATCAACCTACTGTTGCCATTCATAATCAACCTACTGTTGCCATTCATAATCAACCTACTGTTGCCATTCATAATCAACCTACTGTTGCCATTCATAATCAACCTACTGTTGCCATTCATAATCAACCTACTGTTGCCCATTCATAATCAACCTACTGTTGCCATTCATAATCAACCTACTGTTGTCATTCATAATCAACCTACTGTTGCCATTCATAATCAACCTACTGTTGCCATTCATAATCAACCTACTGTTGCCATTCATAATCAACCTACTGTTGCCATTCATAATCAACCTACTGTTGCCATTCATAATCAACCTACTGTTGCCATTCATAACCAACCTACTGTTGCCATTCATAATCAACCTACTGTTACCATTCATAACCAACCTACTGTTGCCATTCATAACCAACCTACTGTTGCCATTCATAATCAACCTACTGTTACCATTCATAACCAACCTACTGTTGTCATTCATAATCAACCTACTGTTACCATTCATAATCAACCTACTGTTGCCATTCATAACCAACCTACTGTTGCCATTCATAATCAACCTACTGTTGCCATTCATAACCAACCTACTGTTGCCATTCATAATCAACCTACTGTTACCATTCATAATCAACCTACTGTTGCCATTCATAATCAACCTACTGTTGCCATTCATAATCAACCTACTGTTACCATTCATAACCAACCTACTGTTGTCATTCATAATCAACCTACTGTTACCATTCATAATCAACCTACTGTTGCCATTCATAACCAACCTACTGTTGCCATTCATAATCAACCTACTGTTGCCATTCATAATCAACCTACTGTTGCCATTCATAATCAACCTACTGTTACCATTCATAATCAACCTACTGTTGCCATTCATAATCAACCTACTGTTGCCATTCATAATCAACCTACTGTTGCCATTCATAACCAACCTACTGTTGCCATTCATAATCAACCTACTGTTGCCATTCATAACCAACCTACTGTTGCCATTCATAATCAACCTACTGTTGCCATTCATAACCAACCTACTGTTGCCATTCATAATCAACCTACTGTTACCATTCATAATCAACCTACTGTTGCCATTCATAATCAACCTACTGTTACCATTCATAACCAACCTACTGTTGCCATTCATAACCAACCTACTGTTGTCATTTATAATCAACCTACTGTTGCCATTCATAATCAACCTACTGTTACCATTCATAATCAACCTACTGTTGCCATTCATAACCAACCTACTGTTGCCATTCATAACCACCCTACTGTTGCCATTCATAACCAACCTACTGTTGCCATTCATAACCAACCTACTGTTGTCATTCATAACCAACCTACTGTTGCCATTCATAACCAACCTACTGTTGCCATTCATAACCAACCTACTGTTGCCATTCATAATCAACCTACTGTTGCCATTCATAATCAACCTACTGTTGCCATTCATAATCAACCTACTGTTGCCATTCATAATCAACCTACTGCTGCCATTCATAACCAACCTACTGTTGCCATTCATAACCAACCTACTGCTTTTGAAACTGCAGGAGTGGTACAATGTAATGGGATTAGTTTTTACATAAAGTGGCAATATATAATTTTTTTGGCGACTCGACCAAATTCACATAGAAATGTGGTTATAGATCTGTCATTCTACTTGAAAGCAAGTCTAAGAAGCTTTATATCTGTTCTATGTACACTATTTCTTTGTACACCAGATTCTAACAGCTGAAACAACAATATTTTTGGTTATGGAAAATATAATTCACAGCGGTTTAGATGTTCTAATGACTCTATACTATGCTAGTTTATTGTGTCACATAAACTGAAATTAGGCGAACTATTCGAGTTTTAGCAACGAGGAAATATCGGAGCGATTTCTGCCTAGTGCAACTTCAAGGGAAGTTTATTATTCTCCTGCTGCAATGTCTACATCCCAAATGGCACCCTATTCCCTTTATATTGTACTACTTTTTACCAGGGCCAATAGGGTTGCACCCAGTCAGACAGGAACAGAGAGGACACAGAAAACTATGAGCTATTTAGAGATGCTGAGTGTTCCAATACTATGATGATACAATATTTACAGATGCTGAATGTTCCGCTACTACGATAATATACTATTTAGAGATGCTGAATGTTCCATTACTACGATAATATACTATTTAGAGATGTTGAATGTTCCAGTATTACGATAATATACTATTTAGAGATGCTGAATGTTCCAGTACTATGATAATATACTATTTAGAGATGTTGAATGTTCCAGTACTACGATAATATACTATTTAGAGATGCTGAATGTTTCAGTACTACGATAATATACTATTTAGAGATGCTGAATGTTCCAGTACTACGATAATATACTACTTAGAGATGCTGAATGTTCCAGTACTACGATAATATACTATTTAGAGATGCTGAATGTTCCAGTACTACGATAATATACTATTTAGAGATGCTGAATGTGCCAGTACTACGATAATATACTATTTAGAGATGTTGAATGTTCCAGTACTACGATAATATACTATTTAGAGATTATGAATGTTCTGGTACTACGATGATACACTATTTACAGATGCTGAATGTTCGGTACTACAAATACATATTATTTAGAGATGTTGAATATTTCTGTACTACGATGATACCCTATTTAGAGATTATGAATGTTCTGGTACTACGATGATACACTATTTAGAGATTATGAATGTTCTGGTACTACGATGATACACTATTTAGAGATGATGAATGTTCTGGTACTACGATGATACACTATTTAGAGATTATGAATGTTCTGGTACTACGATGATACACTATTTAGAGATTATGAATGTTCCGGTACTACGATGATACACTATTTAGAGATTATGAATGTTCTGGTACTACGATGATACACTATTTAGAGATTATGAATGTTCTGGTATTACGATGATACACTATTTAGAGATTATGAATGTTATGGTACTACGATGATACACTATTTAGAGATTATGAATGTTCTGGTACTACGATGATACACTATTTAGAGATTATGAATGTTCTGGTACTACGATGATACACTATTTAGAGATTATGAATGTTCTGGTACTACGATGATACACTATTTAGAGATTATGAATGTTCTGGTACTACGATGATACACTATTTAGAGATTATGAATGTTCTGGTACTACGATGATACACTATTTAGAGATTATGAATGTTCTGGTACTACGATGATACACTATTTAGAGATTATGAATGTTCTGGTACTACGATGATACACTATTTAGAGATTATGAATGTTCTGGTACTACGATGATACACTATTTAGAGATTATGAATGTTCTGGTACTACGATGATACACTATTTAGAGATTATGAATGTTCTGGTACTACGATGATATACTATGGATGGAAACAAATCACTCTATTTATGCTCTGTGTACCATGAGCAAAGTCAGATTTGTATCTGGCAATGGATTGTAGATTTAAGTTCCACATAACTCCCCTACCCTTAGCCCCCTAATGGTACTTGTGCATTATGTCATTACCAGATTTTCAAGGCAAATAATTCATTTTCAGAAGGTACTCAAAAGATGGTCTGTTCTGGTGAGTAGCTTCTCAGAACAAAGAATTTCTTGTCCTTTTGTGTATGTGTGTGTGCTTGTTTGTGTATGTGCACGTGTTTGTGAGTGTCTGTGCATCTGAGCCTGTCCGTGCATGCGTCTATGTGTGTGTTTTAGTGTGTGTGTTATGAAAGACCTGTCCTATCTCTTACCAGCCCACAGTGTCCCATATAAAACCAACAATCTGCCAGCGATGAGTTGATTAGACTCATTAATGTTAAATGGTTATGACAGGGACAATTGTACCCCTGTGTTTTTGTTTGGAGGAAATCATTTTAACATTGTCACTAATTGCAGCTTTACTAGAAGAAGCCACTTTCACTGGGAGAGGGAATGTAACTTTGCAAATAATGACATTGCCCTAACACTTAGTTAAACAAGCTCTGATCACAACATGCTACTAAAGATGATGTTATATATTGTTTTAACAAATTAGTTCATTAGTTTATAGTCTGTGGAACATTCTTCAGTTATAAAGGGGATACACGCACGCACGCACGCACGCACGCACGCACGCACGCACGCACGCACACACACACACACACACACACACACACACACACACACACACACACACACACACACACACACACACACACACACAGAGACACAGAGACACAGAGAGAGACAGACAGGGACACAGATACACACCAGCCAACCAACCCCTGCCATTCATAGAAAGTATCTGCTGAGCGTCAGTCATGGCTGAAAGATCTTCTGGCTTTTAGGTCATCCATGCCTCTAGTTGCCAAACTGAACCAATTAGTGATTAACGGATTAGTGACCTACGTCAAATTCATCTCTCTGATTTTCTCTATGCGTTGAAAACCAGCACAGCAAAACGTACTGCAGTTTATCTAGTACCTTGAGACAATGCATGGTATTTTATCAAGTTAAAACACATTTACAGAACAAATCCTGTACAATTTGGTAATTGTATATATAAACTGCATTACAGTAATAAACACAGCAAAAAAGTAATCTAATAACAAGTATTTACAGTACCAGTCAAAGGTTTGGTAACACCTACTCATTCCAGAGTTTTAATTTAACAGGCAACAGGAGATGGGTAAAGAATTGACTGTACCCTCATGGCTGAGAATCATAAAGCCAATTGTTTTGCCATTAATTTAGAGTATCATATCATTATTAAACAAGGACACACATTAGACATTTCAATCATCTGACTTTAAGCTATGGCTGCGCCCCAAATGACATCCTATTCCCTACACATACACTACTTTTGACCCTATGGGCCCTGGTCAAAAGGAGTGCACTATAAAGGAATAGGGTGCCATTGGGTGCAGAATATGATGAAATCAGATCACATGTTTGAGGCTTAGTCTGATGGGAACATAGAGCCTTGTAAAGCAGTGGTTAGATTCTAGAAGGGTACGGATTGAAATATTTCAATCCAAGTTCTACATCCCTCATCCTCCACGGTGCTAACACAGTTTTACGAGGTGTCCCAGTCACAGTGGGAGCAGCGATAACTCGTTTCCATTTGTTATTCCACGGGTGTAAATTCTTCGTCTGCTGGCTCTAATGAAAACCAGGTTGAAAGATGTCTGGAGGCAAGTCGGCAACTTTGATGGAAGGTAGCGAGAGCTACTATCTCTCTCTCTGTGTATGTGTGTGTGTGTGTGTGTGTGTGTGTGTGTGTGTGTGTGTGTGTGTGTGTGTGTGTGTGTGTGTGTGTGTGTGTGTGTGTGTGTGTGTGTGTGTGTGTGTGTGTGTGTGTGTGTGTGTGTGTCTGTGTGTGTGTGTGTGTGTGTGTGTGTGTGTGTGTGTGTGTGTGTGTGTGTGTGTGTGTGTGTGTGTGTGTGTGTGTGTGTGTGTGTGTGTGTGTGTGTGTGTGTGTGTGTGTGTGTGTGTGTGTGTGTGTGTGTGTGTGTGTGTGTGTGTGTGTGTGTGTGTGTGTGTGTGTGTGTGTGTGTGTGTGTGTGTGTGTGTGTGTGTGTGTGTGTGTGTGTGTGTGTGTGTGTGTGTGTGTGTGTGTGTGTGTGTGTGTGTGTGTGTGTGTGTGTGTGTGTGTGTGTGTGTGTGTGTGTGTGTGTGTGTGTGTGTGTGTGTGTGTGTGTGTGTGTGTGTGTGTGTGTGTGTGTGTGTGTGTGTGTGTGTGTGTGTGTGTGTGTGTGTGTGTGTGTGTGTGTGTGTGTGTGTGTGTGTGTGTGTGTGTGTGTGTGTGTGTGTGTGTGTGTGTGTGTGTGTGTGTGTGTGTGTGTGTGTGTGTGTGTGTGTGTGTGTGTGTGTGTGTGTGTGTTGTGTGTGTGTGTGTGTGTGTGTGTGTGTGTGTGTGTGGACTAAAAGTGGACTAAAAGGAACTCTACACTCTAAAGGAAGTGTTTTTCCCTAGGGCTATAGACCAGAGTAGCTGCTCAGCACCCAGAGATTGGCCATGTTGTTGACAGTCATTCAGGCCTGACTCAGGCACCAAGATCTAAAACGTCACTTTATCCCCTGTCAAGCCTGAGTGGACATTCCGTAATCATCTGGTTCAGGCCAAATGTCTCCAGATATCTTCAGTATCACTCGTTATGGATGATGGAGTTCGGAGGGCTTTCTGCTCCTACAGCACAGCATAGTTGAAGGAAAATATTTGAAAGAGTGGGGATAGATAGTAATTTCTCAACTGAACAGTGGAAAGTCAAACTAAAATGTAATTTTTACACACACACAGATGGTTTTTAACGGTATCTCAGGACTCGACAGACAGGTTGGAAATGATTTATATATCCTCAGCTCCTCCCTCTATTATTTCCCACTCAGATGGTGTGATGCTGCGATCTGCTGCCAATCTGTTCCCAGACACGTACACCCTGAAGGTATATTATCATCTCCATGATGAATGAGATGACAGGACTGTGAGGCAGTGGAGGAGAGAGGGAGGAGGGAGGAGGGGAGGGGGCGGGAGAGGATTTGTTGGTGCAAAACGTAAACACGACTTGCATTTCTACCTCCTGTTGTAGATCAAAGCTACTGTGTTCCTGTAATCAGTAGTGGTATTAGACACACCCTCACTTTGCTCCCAGTGAAGCTTCAGTCAGGTAACGCTAGTAGGGAAGATTAGATCTGCATAAATATGTAAATAACTTCATTCTTAGGACTGTTGTGGTGTACTGGTTTTTAGTAATATAAAGGGAGTCTGGTTTAAGGAATATATGGGCTGTGAAGTTTCAGTCAGGTAGCTGTGGTCAGAGACACCCTATAGTGAGCTAGAGATGACATCTGTATAAATAGTGAACAAGAGATGACATCTGTATAAATAGTGAACTAGAGATGACATTTGTATAAATAGTGAACTAGAGATGACGTCTGTATAAATAGTGAATTAGAGATTACATCTGTATAAATAGTGAACCAGAGATGACGTCTGTATAAATAGTGAACTAGAGATGACATCTGTATAAATAGTGAACTAGAGATGACATCTGTATAAATAGTGAACTAGAGATTACATCTGTATAAATAGTGAACTAGAGATGACATCTGTATAAATAATGAACTAGAGATGACATCTGTATAAATAGTGAACTAGAGATTACATCTGTATAAATAGTGAACTAGAGATGACATCTGTATAAATAGTGAACTAGAGATGACATCTGTATAAATAGTGAACTAGAGATTACATCTGTACTGTATAAATAGTGAACTAGAGATGACATCTGTATAAATAGTGAACTAGAGATGACGTCTGTATAAATAGTGAACTAGAGATTACATCTGTATAAATAGTGAACCAGAGATGACGTCTGTATAAATAGTGAACTAGAGATTACATCTGTATAAATAGTGAACTAGAGATGACATCTGTATAAATAGTGAACTAGAGATGACATCTGTATAAATAGTGAACTAGAGATGACATCTGTATAAATAGTGAACTAGAGATTACATCTGTATAAATAGTGAACTAGAGATTACATCTGTATAAATAGTGAACTAGAGATGACGTCTGTATAAATAGTGAACTAGAGATTACATCTGTACTGTATAAATAGTGAACTAGAGATGACATCTGTATAAGTAGTGAACTAGAGATTACATCTGTACTGTATAAATAGTGAACTAGAGATTTCATCAGTACTGTATAAATAGTGAACTAGAGATGACATCTGTATAAATAGTGAACTAGAGATTACATTTGTATAAATAGTGAACTAGAGATGACGTTTGTATAAATAGTGAACTAGAAATTACATCTGTACTGTATAAATAGTGAACTAGAGAATATATCTGTATAAATAGTGAACTAGAGATTATATCTGTATGAATAGTGAACTAGAGAATATATCTGTATGAATAGTGAACTAGAGAATATATCTGTATAAATAGTGAACTAGAGATGACATCTGTATGAATAGTGAACTAGAGAATATATCTGTATAAATAGTGAACTAGAGATGACATCTGTATGAATAGTGAACTAGAGAATATATCTGTATGAATAGTGAACTGGAGAATATATCTGTATAAATAGTGAACAAGAGATGACATCTGTATGAATAGTGAACTAGAGAATATATCTGTATAAATACTGAACTAGAGAATATATCTGTATGAATAGTGAACTAGAGAATATATCTGTATTAATAGTGAACTAGAGATGACATCTGTATGAATAGTGAACTAGAGAATATATCTGTATAAATAGTGAACTAGAGAATATATCTGTATAAATAGTGAACTAGAGAATATATCTGTATGAATAGTGAACTAGAGTATACATCTGTATGAATAGTGAACTAGAGATGACATCTGTATGAATAGTGAACTAGAGAATATATCTGTATAAATAGTGAACTAGAGAATATATCTGTATGAATAGTGAACTAGAGAATATATCTGTATTAATAGTGAACTAGTGATGACATCTGTATGAATAGTGAACGAGAGAATATATCTGTATAAATAGTGAACTAGAGAATATATCTGTATAAATAGTGAACTAGAGAATATATCTGTATAAATAGTGA
>NC_068439.1:19479091-19489091 GCF_023373465.1 Oncorhynchus keta
GCGGTATAGACACTCACAGCCGTATAGTTACTCACAGCAGTATGGACACACCACGGTATAGACACACAGCGGTATAGACACTCACAGCCATATAGTTACTCACAGCAGTATGGACACACCACGGTATAGACACACAGCGGTATAGACACTCACAGCCGTATAGTTACTCACAGCAGTATGGACACATCACGGTATAGACACACAGCGGTATAGACACTCACAGCAGTATGGACACACAGCGGTATAGACACACAGCGGTATAGACACTCACAGCCATATAGTTACTCACAGCAGTATGGACACACCACGGTATAGACACACAGCGGTATAGACACTCACAGCTGAATGGACACACAGCGGTATAGACACTCACAGCGGTATGGACACACAGCGGTATGGACGTACAGCGGTATAGACACACACAGCCGTATAGTTACTCACAGCAGTATGGACACACCACGGTATAGACACACAGCGGTATAGACACTCACAGCTGAATGGACACACAGCGGTATAGACACTCACAGCAGTATGGACACACCACGGTATAGACACACAGCGGTATAGACACTCACAGCCGTATAGTTACTCACAGCAGTATGGACACACCACGGTATAGACACACAGCGGTATAGACACACAGCGGTATAGACACTCACAGCCGTATAGTTACTCACAGCAGTATGGACACACCACGGTATAGACACACAGCGGTATAGACACTCACAGCCGTATAGTTACTCACAGCAGTATGGACACACCACGGTATAGACACACAGCGGTATAGACACTCACAGCCGTATAGTTACTCACAGCAGTATGGACACATCACGGTATAGACACACAGCGGTATAGACACTCACAGCAGTATAGACACACAGCGGTATAGACACACAGCGGTATAGACACTCACAGCCATATAGTTACTCACAGCAGTATGGACACACCACGGTATAGACACACAGCGGTATAGACACTCACAGCTGAATGGACACACAGCGGTATAGACACTCACAGCGGTATGGACACACAGCGGTATGGACGTACAGCGGTATAGACACACACAGCCGTATAGTTACTCACAGCAGTATGGACACACCACGGTATAGACACACAGCGGTATAGACACTCACAGCTGAATGGACACACAGCGGTATAGACACTCACAGCAGTATGGACACACCACGGTATAGACACACAGCGGTATAGACACTCACAGCCGTATAGTTACTCACAGCAGTATGGACACACCACGGTATAGACACACAGCGGTATAGACACACAGCGGTATAGACACTCACAGCCGTATAGTTACTCACAGCAGTATGGACACACCACGGTATAGACACACAGCGGTATAGACACACAGCGGTATAGACACTCACAGCGGTATGGACACACAGCGGTATGGACACACAGCGGTATAGACACTCACAGCAGTATGGACACACAGCGGTATAGACACTCACAGCAGTATGGACACACAGCGGTATAGACACACAGCGGTATAGACACTCACAGCAGTATGGACACACAGCGGTATAGACACTCACAGCAGTATGGACACACAGCGGTATAGACACACAGCGGTATAGACACTCACAGCAGTATGGACACTCACAGCAGTATGGACACACAGCGGTATGGACACACACAGCAGTATGGACACTCACAGCAGTATGGACACACAGCGGTATAGACACTCACAGCAGTATGGACACACAGCGGTATAGACACACAGCGGTATAGACACTCACAGCAGTATGGACACACAGCGGTATGGACACTCACAGCGGTATAGATACTCACAGCAGTATGGACACACAGCGGTATGGACGTACAGCGGTATAGACACTCACAGCAGTATGGACACACAGCGGTATAGACACTCACAGCAGTATGGACACACAGCGGTATAGACACACAGCGGTATAGACACTCACAGCAGTATGGACACACAGCGGTATGGACACTCACAGCGGTATAGATACTCACAGCAGTATGGACACACAGCGGTATGGACGTACAGCGGTATAGACACTCACAGCAGTATGGACACACAGCGGTATAGACACACAGCGGTATAGACACTCACAGCAGTATGGACACACAGTGGTATAGACACTCACAGCAGTATGGACACACAGCGGTATAGACACTCACAGCAGTATGGACACACAGTGGTATAGACACTCACAGCGGTATGGACACTCACAGCGGTATAGACACTCACGGCAGTATGGACACACAGCGGTATAGACACTCACAGCAGTATGGACACACAGTGGTATGGACGTACAGCGGTATAGACACTCACAGCAGTATGGACACACAGCGGTATAGACACTCACAGCAGTATGGACACACAGTGGTATGGACGTACAGCGGTATAGACACTCACAGCAGTATGGACACACAGCGGTATAGACACTCACAGCAGTATGGACACACAGCGGTATAGACACTCACAGCAGTATGGACACACAGTGGTATGGACGTACAGCGGTATAGACACTCACAGCAGTATGGACACACAGCGGTATAGACACTCACAGCAGTATGGACACACAGCGGTATAGACACTCACAGCAGTATGGACACACAGCGGTATAGACACTCACAGCAGTATGGACACACAGCGGTATAGACACTCACAGCAGTATGGACACACAGCGGTATAGACGTACAGCGGTATAGACACTCACAGCAGTATGGACACACAGCGGTATAGACACTCACAGCAGTATGGACACACAGCGGTATAGACACTCACAGCGGTATAGACACTCACAGCGGTATGGACACACAGTGGTATGGACATACAGCGGTATAGACACTCACAGCAGTATGGACACACAGCGGTATAGACACTCACAGCAGTATGGACACACAGCGGTATAGACACTCACAGCGGTATAGACACTCACAGCAGTATGGACACACAGCGGTATAGACGTACAGCGGTATAGACACACACAGCAGTATGGACACACAGCGGTATAGACACTCACAGCAGTATGGACACACAGCGGTATAGACACACACAGCAGTATGGACACACAGCGGTATAGACACTCACAGTGGTATGGACGTACAGCGGTATAGACACTCACAGCAGTATGGACACACAGCGGTATAGACACACAGCGGTATAGACACTCACAGCAGTATGGACACACAGCGGTATAGACACTCACAGCAGTATGGACACACAGCGGTATAGACACTCACAGCAGTATGGACACACAGCGGTATAGACACTCACAGCGGTATAGACACTCACAGCAGTATGGACACACAGCGGTATAGACACTCACAGTGGTATGGACGTACAGCTGTATAGACACTCACAGCAGTATGGACACACAGCGGTATAGACACTCACAGCAGTATGGACACACAGCGGTATAGACACTCACAGCGGTATGGACACTCACAGCAGTATGGACACACAGCGGTATAGACACACAGCGGTATAGACACTCACAGCAGTATGGACACACAGTGGTATAGACACTTACAGCAGTATGGACACACAGTGGTATAGACACTCACAGCGGTATGGACACTCACAGCGGTATATACACTCACAGCAGTATGGACACACAGCGGTATAGACACTCACAGCAGTATGGACACACAGTGGTATGGACGTACAGCGGTATAGACACTCACAGCAGTATGGACACACAGCGGTATAGACACTCACAGCAGTATGGACACACAGCGGTATAGACACTCACAGCAGTATGGACACACAGCGGTGTAGACACTCACAGCAGTATGGACACACAGCGGTATAGACACTCACAGCAGTATGGACACACAGCGGTATAGACACTCACAGCAGTATGGACACACAGTGGTATAGACACTCACAGCAGTATGGACACACAGTGGTATAGACACTCACAGCAGTATGGACACACAGCGGTATAGACACTCACAGCGGTATAGACACTCACAGCAGTATGGACACACAGCGGTATAGACACTCACAGCAGTATGGACACACAGCGGTATAGACACTCACAGCAGTATGGACACACAGCGGTATAGACACTCACAGCAGTATGGACACACAGCGGTATAGACGTACAGCGGTATAGACACACACAGCAGTATGGACACACAGCGGTATAGACACTCACAGCAGTATGGACACACAGCGGTATAGACACTCACAGCAGTATGGACACACAGCGGTATAGACACACAGCGGTATAGACACTCACAGCAGTATGGACACACAGCGGTATAGACACTCACAGCAGTATGGACACACAGCGGTATAGACACTCACAGCAGTATGGACACACAGCGGTATAGACACTCACAGCAGTATGGACACACAGCGGTATAGACACTCACAGCAGTATGGACACACAGCGGTATAGACACTCACAGCAGTATGGACACACAGCGGTATAGATACTCACAGCCGAATGGACACACAGCGGTATAGATACTCACAGCCGAATGGACACACAGCGGTATAGATACTCACAGCCGAATGGACACACAGCGGTATAGATACTCACAGCCGAATGGACACACAGCGGTATAGATACTCACAGCCGAATGGACACACAGCGGTATGGACACACAGCGGTATAGACACTCACAGCCGTATAGTTACTCACAGCAGTATGGACACACCACGGTATAGACACACAGCGGTATAGACACACAGCGGTATAGACACTCACAGCCGTATAGTTACTCACAGCAGTATGGACACACCACGGTATAGACACACAGCGGTATAGACACTCACAGCCGTATAGTTACTCACAGCAGTATGGACACACCACGGTATAGACACACAGCGGTATAGACACTCACAGCCGTATAGTTACTCACAGCAGTATGGACACACCACGGTATAGACACACAGCGGTATAGACACTCACAGCAGTATGGACACACAGCGGTATAGACACACAGCGGTATAGACACACAGCGGTATAGACACTCACAGCCGTATAGTTACTCACAGCAGTATGGACACACCACGGTATAGACACACAGCGGTATAGACACACAGCGGTATAGACACTCACAGCCGTATAGTTACTCACAGCAGTATGGACACACCACGGTATAGACACACAGCGGTATAGACACTCACAGCCGTATAGTTACTCACAGCAGTATGGACACACCACGGTATAGACACACAGCGGTATAGACACTCACAGCCGTATAGTTACTCACAGCAGTATGGACACATCACGGTATAGACACACAGCGGTATAGACACTCACAGCAGTATGGACACACAGCGGTATAGACACACAGCGGTATAGACACTCACAGCCATATAGTTACTCACAGCAGTATGGACACACCACGGTATAGACACACAGCGGTATAGACACTCACAGCTGAATGGACACACAGCGGTATAGACACTCACAGCGGTATGGACACACAGCGGTATGGACGTACAGCGGTATAGACACACACAGCCGTATAGTTACTCACAGCAGTATGGACACACCACGGTATAGACACACAGCGGTATAGACACTCACAGCTGAATGGACACACAGCGGTATAGACACTCACAGCAGTATGGACACACCACGGTATAGACACACAGCGGTATAGACACTCACAGCCGTATAGTTACTCACAGCAGTATGGACACACCACGGTATAGACACACAGCGGTATAGACACACAGCGGTATAGACACTCACAGCCGTATAGTTACTCACAGCAGTATGGACACACCACGGTATAGACACACAGCGGTATAGACACTCACAGCCGTATAGTTACTCACAGCAGTATGGACACACCACGGTATAGACACACAGCGGTATAGACACTCACAGCCGTATAGTTACTCACAGCAGTATGGACACATCACGGTATAGACACACAGCGGTATAGACACTCACAGCAGTATAGACACACAGCGGTATAGACACACAGCGGTATAGACACTCACAGCCATATAGTTACTCACAGCAGTATGGACACACCACGGTATAGACACACAGCGGTATAGACACTCACAGCTGAATGGACACACAGCGGTATAGACACTCACAGCGGTATGGACACACAGCGGTATGGACGTACAGCGGTATAGACACACACAGCCGTATAGTTACTCACAGCAGTATGGACACACCACGGTATAGACACACAGCGGTATAGACACTCACAGCTGAATGGACACACAGCGGTATAGACACTCACAGCAGTATGGACACACCACGGTATAGACACACAGCGGTATAGACACTCACAGCCGTATAGTTACTCACAGCAGTATGGACACACCACGGTATAGACACACAGCGGTATAGACACACAGCGGTATAGACACTCACAGCCGTATAGTTACTCACAGCAGTATGGACACACCACGGTATAGACACACAGCGGTATAGACACACAGCGGTATAGACACTCACAGCAGTATGGACACACAGCGGTATGGACACACAGCGGTATAGACACTCACAGCAGTATGGACACACAGCGGTATAGACACTCACAGCAGTATGGACACACAGCGGTATAGACACACAGCGGTATAGACACTCACCGCAGTATGGACACTCACAGCAGTATGGACACTCACAGCAGTATGGACACACAGCGGTATAGACACACAGCGGTATAGACACTCACAGCAGTATGGACACACAGCGGTATAGACACTCACAGCAGTATGGACACACAGCGGTATAGACACACAGCGGTATAGACACTCACAGCAGTATGGACACACAGCGGTATAGACACTCACAGCAGTATGGACACACAGCGGTATAGACACACAGCGGTATAGACACTCACAGCAGTATGGACACACAGCGGTATGGACACTCACAGCGGTATAGATACTCACAGCAGTATGGACACACAGCGGTATGGACGTACAGCGGTATAGACACTCACAGCAGTATGGACACACAGCGGTATAGACACTCACAGCAGTATGGACACACAGCGGTATAGACACACAGCGGTATAGACACTCACAGCAGTATGGACACACAGCGGTATGGACACTCACAGCGGTATAGATACTCACAGCAGTATGGACACACAGCGGTATGGACGTACAGCGGTATAGACACTCACAGCAGTATGGACACACAGCGGTATAGACACACAGCGGTATAGACACTCACAGCAGTATGGACACACAGTGGTATAGACACTCACAGCAGTATGGACACACAGCGGTATAGACACTCACAGCAGTATGGACACACAGTGGTATAGACACTCACAGCGGTATGGACACTCACAGCGGTATAGACACTCACAGCAGTATGGACACACAGCGGTATAGACACTCACAGCAGTATGGACACACAGTGGTATGGACGTACAGCGGTATAGACACTCACAGCAGTATGGACACACAGCGGTATAGACACTCACAGCAGTATGGACACACAGTGGTATGGACGTACAGCGGTATAGACACTCACAGCAGTATGGACACACAGAGGTATAGACACTCACAGCAGTATGGACACACAGCGGTATAGACACTCACAGCAGTATGGACACACAGTGGTATGGACGTACAGCGGTATAGACACTCACAGCAGTATGGACACACAGCGGTATAGACACTCACAGCAGTATGGACACACAGCGGTATAGACACTCACAGCAGTATGGACACACAGCGGTATAGACACTCACAGCAGTATGGACACACAGCGGTATAGACACTCACAGCAGTATGGACACACAGTGGTATGGACGTACAGCGGTATAGACACTCACAGCAGTATGGACACACAGCGGTATAGACACTCACAGCAGTATGGACACACAGCGGTATAGACACTCACAGCGGTATAGACACTCACAGCGGTATGGACACACAGTGGTATGGACATACAGCGGTATAGACACTCACAGCAGTATGGACACACAGCGGTATAGACACTCACAGCAGTATGGACACACAGCGGTATAGACACTCACAGCGGTATAGACACTCACAGCAGTATGGACACACAGCGGTATAGACGTACAGCGGTATAGACACACACAGCAGTATGGACACACAGCGGTATAGACACTCACAGCAGTATGGACACACAGCGGTATAGACACACACAGCAGTATGGACACACAGCGGTATAGACACTCACAGTGGTATGGACGTACAGCGGTATAGACACTCACAGCAGTATGGACACACAGCGGTATAGACACACAGCGGTATAGACACTCACAGCAGTATGGACACACAGCGGTATAGACACTCACAGCAGTATGGACACACAGCGGTATAGACACTCACAGCAGTATGGACACACAGCGGTATAGACACTCACAGCGGTATAGACACTCACAGCAGTATGGACACACAGCGGTATAGACACTCACAGTGGTATGGACGTACAGCTGTATAGACACTCACAGCAGTATGGACACACAGCGGTATAGACACTCACAGCAGTATGGACACACAGCGGTATAGACACTCACAGCGGTATGGACACTCACAGCAGTATGGACACACAGCGGTATAGACACACAGCGGTATAGACACTCACAGCAGTATGGACACACAGTGGTATAGACACTTACAGCAGTATGGACACACAGTGGTATAGACACTCACAGCGGTATGGACACTCACAGCGGTATATACACTCACAGCAGTATGGACACACAGCGGTATAGACACTCACAGCAGTATGGACACACAGTGGTATGGACGTACAGCGGTATAGACACACACAGCAGTATGGACACACAGCGGTATAGACACTCACAGCAGTATGGACACACAGCGGTATAGACACTCACAGCAGTATGGACACACAGCGGTATAGACACTCACAGCAGTATGGACACACAGCGGTATAGACACTCACAGCAGTATGGACACACAGCGGTATAGACACTCACAGCAGTATGGACACACAGTGGTATGGACACTCACAGCGGTATAGACACTCACAGCAGTATGGACACACAGCGGTATAGACACTCACAGCAGTATGGACACACAGCGGTATAGACACTCACAGCGGTATAGACACTCACAGCAGTATGGACACACAGCGGTATAGACACTCACAGCAGTATGGACACACAGCGGTATAGACACTCACAGCAGTATGGACACACAGCGGTATAGACACTCACAGCAGTATGGACACACAGCGGTATAGACGTACAGCGGTATAGACACACACAGCAGTATGGACACACAGCGGTATAGACACTCACAGCAGTATGGACACACAGCGGTATAGACACTCACAGCAGTATGGACACACAGCGGTATAGACACACAGCGGTATAGACACTCACAGCAGTATGGACACACAGCGGTATAGACACTCACAGCAGTATGGACACACAGCGGTATAGACACTCACAGCAGTATGGACACACAGCGGTATAGACACTCACAGCAGTATGGACACACAGCGGTATAGACACTCACAGCAGTATGGACACACAGCGGTATAGACACTCACAGCAGTATGGACACACAGCGGTATGAACACACAGCGGTATAGACACACAGCGGTATAGACACTCACAGCAGTATGGACACACAGCGGTATGAACACACAGCGGTATGGACACACAGTGGTATAGACACTCACAGCAGTATGGACACACAGCGGTATGGACACAAAGCGGTATGGACACACACAGTGGTATAGACACACACAGCGGTATGGACACACAGCGGTATGGACACACTCAGCGGTATGGACACACACAGCGGTATAGACACTCACAGCAGTATGGACACACAGCGGTACGGACACACACAGCGGTATAGACACTCACAGCAGTATGGACACACAGCGGTATGGACACACACAGAAGTATGGACACACACAGCAGTATGGACACACAGCGGTATAGATATACACAGCAGTATGGACACACAGCGGTATGGACACACACAGCAGTATGGACACTCACAGCAGTATGGACACACAGCGGTATAGACACACAGCGGTATAGACACTCACAGCGG